>NC_079166.1:98202362-98252362 GCF_947568905.1 Ostrea edulis | reverse complement strand
TAACCCTTAACCCTAACCCTAACCCTAACCCTAACCCTAACCCTAACCCTTAACCCTAACCCTAACCCTAACCCTAACCCTAACCCTAACCCTTTAACCCTAACCCTAACCCTAACCCTAACCCTAACCCTAACCCTAACCCTAACCCTAAACCCTAACCCTAACCCTAACCCTAACCCTTACCCTTAACCCTTAACCCTAACCCTTAACCCTAACCCTAACCCTAACCCTAACCCTAACCCTAACCCTTAATTAGGACAATCCTAACCATAACCCTAAATGCCCTCTCCATTAATTAATTAAGTCCCGTGGGTCGGGTAATTAAGGTGTGGGCAGGGCACAGGTGTTAGATGGGGGGGAAATCGCCAAGTTTTAACGTGCACCCACCCCCGGGACGCTAGGATTTCTTTTCACCATTTTAGGCCAAAATTTCAAAAATGGAGGATTTTGCCCTCTAACTTTTTTATAACTAATTAATGACCTCCAACTAATTAGAGGTGGGTTAGAGGGTCAAAATTAATTTCTAACCCCCTGAGAGGGTTAGCCCCAGCAACTCTAGAAATAGGGGTCCCAGAAATCCAGGAACGAGGGTCCTCTGAGGGGTAGACCCAACTTACCCCATAGTAATGTCTAAGTCTGAAAGTAACTCATTTTTTTGGCTAAGTATGATGTTTTTTTTTATCCTTGGATTTTTAGGGGGATCTTTACCCTGGTCCGAGGGGCAATGTTCGAAAACCTACCCTCCCAAAATTGCAGCCCGATCCCCCATCTGGGGGGGTGGGGAGAAACTTTGAAAATTTTTGAGGTTGCCCCACTTGCCCTATCATCTCCTACTTTTGGGCTAAGACTAACATTTTTGGGTACCCCAGCCCGGGGGTTAACCTCCCCCCTCAGAGATTTCTTCGGGGTGGGGTTCTAAAGAGCCGGCCCTGCCCTACGGATCTGGCAAGTTTCGCCCCTCAAATCCCTCGGGAAAGGGGGACAGGATGACGTTAAACTCACGTCGCCACTGGTCCCTAAGGTGCAGGGCCAGCCCTCAAAGGGTTTTTGGAGGGTTGTACCCCTTTAGAGAAGGGGGTTTGACCCCTTTTTTCGACCCCAAAAGGGCCACCCACATTTCAGGTCGGCTCCTAGAAGGATATTACAGAAGAAGTCAAAGGCGACGGGTGACACTCCATTTACTTCCCGGAGGCCTTGTGGGGTGGTCTTGGCCCCTAGCCCCTATTTTCCACCACGGGACAATAGAGTGGGGCCAGGCCATGTGGGGGTGCAAAGGGGTCCTCGGCAGCCCCAAAGACTTGGGCTCAGTGAACAGTCAAAGTCGCCGACTCGCCCTCAAAGGGTGGGGTTAGGGTTGGGGTCAGACGGACCCTTTACCCTTCACCCAGGCCCCTGATTTTTGGGGCCCGCATTGCACTATCTTTTCTAGGTTGTCCCTGTAAAGGGCAACCCGATCCCTCAAAGGATCTTGAAGATGGCGTCTTTCAAAAAGGGCCCATTTTCGCCATTTTGACCATGGGGGGGACTCCAGTCCTGACCCCATATCTCCGTTACTCTGTACAACTCGAAGCTGTCCTTTTGACATCTGACAGGGGAGGTGTGGGGTCCCATCTCACGTGAATTTCAATTCCCTAGCCCTAAGGCTGCTAGGACTTCCGGCCCTTCCAAAAAGTGCCAAAAAGTGAAAAATTCGACTGGGGCCCCCATTGGCCCCTGATTTCGAGGGGACCCATTTCTCCCATGGGAGTCGAGGGCGGTCCCTTAAGAGGACCCTCGCCAAAATTGGGACCCTGAAACCCCCTCGACCTTAGAGCCACGACTCTTAGAAAAAAGGTCGAAAATGGAAAACAGGGGGTCCATTGGGGAGTTGTGGTCACCAAACCCTTCGAGGACAGTCAATGCCCTTCAAGGGTGGGGTAAAGCAGAGATGGGGCTCAAAAGGGTCTAAAACTCAGTCTTCTCACACGCTCGGTTTTAGAGTTACGCCCCCTCCAAAATGACCCAAAATTCGAAGGTCGCCATAGGGGCCCTTTGACCCCAAGGGGCCAACAAACCCCATGAGGGGCGACTCCCATCCCCATTAAGGGTCCTCCGGTGATTTCAGCTCTCTAACCTCAGCGGTTCCGGACCCTCGAAAAAATTCGGTCGGAGTGATGCCCGGAAAGGGACAAAATGCCCACTTTTCCAAAAAAAGGGGCTCACTGGCCCCAGACCGGTTGGGGTCGCGCCCCTGAAGGGTCCTCCAGCTCATACTAGAAGCGGCAGCCCCAACAACCCCTCCCCAAAAAGTTATTCAAAAAAGACCATCACTCGTGCAAACAATGCTTGCATGGGGCCAATTGGCCCCATGGGGTCCGAGGGGCACCCCATGGAAGGGGCCTCGAACCGATGGGGGGTCCCTTGCCCCATCCGTTCACGAGCACCAAACTTGACAAAGAATCAGTACTCCCCAGGGGATTCCCGATGGCCGGAATGGCTGGGTCGCCCCATGGGGATTTCGGATCGGCCCCTTCCCAGGGCCCCTCTTTCGAATGGGGGACCCCTTGCCCCACTTTATGACGTAGCCCTTTCATCCCCTTGAGGTAGCCATTTCTGCCCTAACCCTGTAAGTAACCAGTCTTGCCCTACCAGAATAGGGCCATTTCGGTTACATTTAAGGGCAACTGTTTCACCCGAGGTAACCACTTAAGCCTGTAAGTAACCAGTCTTGCCCTCAAAGTAACCAGTCTTGCCCTGTAAGTAACCAGTCTTGCCCTACCAGAATAGGGCCATTTCGGTTACATTTAAGGGCAACTGTTTCACCCGAGGTAACCACTTTAGCCCTGTAAGTAACCAGTCTTGCCCTGTAAGTAACCATGTTGCCCTAAAAGACTTTGAATTGTTTAGAATAGTTCCTCACTGTAAACGACGTCCAGGCACCGGCAGCAAGCAGCACAGCGAAGCGCACTACAGCCCACCCAGGAACAGCCTCCCCTGAAGTTTCGGAGCAGCCTGGATAAAGAAGGCCACGGACCGACTAAGGACTGAGATGAGGAACAAGCCAAAAGGTAAGCCTATTTCTTACTTTCAAAACATTAATTCCAGTTATCACCATCTTCACTAAAGGTTGTCTAGGGTTATTTTACAGGGACCTCTCTTGGCAGCAGGCCCAACAGTGATGAGGATTAACAGACTACATTTTTTGTTGTAGTATTATTATCATTAGTATTATTATCATTATTGTTTATTGTACTATTTGGTGGTGGCTCTATGTACTGAATACAGTTCATTGGAAACGTCTTTGCATTTGGTGTCTTTTATTTCATGGGAGCCCCACGAGGAACAATGGGGTCGGTCTTGCCCCCAGTAGGGCTCAGCAGCAAGTCTAAAAAAAAAAGTGGGCCCAACACACATGACTTAGGATGATCAAGGGGCAAGTTGACCCTAAAAACGTTACAAATCCAACACTTTCGATCGGACATATCTCGGGACCTTCTATCGACACCCGGAAGGGCAGGTCCCTAGAGGGGCCGACAATCAGTTTGGGGTCACCCTCTTAAAAGGGTCATGTCGGGGTAGGGTTTTTAGACCTTTGTCCCCCATTCACCCCATGGGGCCATAGAGTGGGGCCCCTTCATGTTAACCCCCAGAAAATATGAGGGCTGACCCCATCCAGTGGGGCTCAGTCACCAGTCTTAAAATTCGTAACCCGATTTTGGGAACCCCTGACCCCAAGGGGGCCGAGAACGGACCCCTCTGAGGTCCCACCCCAATGGGGGTCCTCTGGCCCCCTCCACCCCAGACCTACATGTTCTCCAATAAGGGGTGTCACTTTAGACCACTTTGGCCCCAAAGGGGCAAGTTTGCCCCACATGGGGTAAAGGGCGTTACGAGGGAAGGTCCCTCCCCAAAGATGAGCCCTCTAGCCCCACTCGTCTGGCAGTGGGGGCGATTGGCAAATGGGCCAACCCTTCTTTTTTTAAGGGCAATTTTGGTTACATTTAAGGGCTAACTTGGCTACCGGAAAGGGAGATTGGAAAATTGAGCCCCTCTTTTTTCAGGCAATTTCGGTTACATTTAAGGGCTAATTTGGCTACCGGAATAATAACCTTCCTATCTCGGTACCCCCTTTTTTAAGGGACCCCATTTTCTCCACACGTATCCCCTAAGGGGCCCTCTGAAGACCCCTGGAAGGGTAGGCCCCAACAAGGTCACCAGAAAGGGGCCAGAGTGAATTGAAATCAACCTTTTAGGAAGGAAAAGTCACTGGGGGTTTGGGGCCCCTTGCCCCCAACGGGTCCCAGGGGGGCATCAGAGTGGGGCCAGGAGAGTTTGGAGAAGAAAAAAAGTGAAGTAGCCAAGTAGCCCTGCAGGTGACCACCTTAGCCCTTTCTTTAAGGGCATCGGGCAAAAATGGTTACTGCCCTAAAAGACTTAGCCATTTTTCTTTTAGGGCAGCGGGCAAAATGGTTACTGCCCTAAAAGACTTAGCCATTTTTCTTTAAGGGCAGCGGGCAAGGTGGCCACAAAGGCCCTAAAAGACTTAGTTTTTTTCACCCCAACTCAGGTAGCCAAAGTGTCCCTCGTTAGGGTGGGCCCCTTATGGGGTCGGAACGGAGGGGCCGGGGGGCGGAGGGCCCCGGACACAGGGGTCAGACCCTCGAAATGTCCGGGGAACCCCCAAAGGACCCGAAAGGGGGCGCAGTTTCCAAAGCAGGCCCAGACCCCCTTTTCATGTGTCTTGACCCTCGGGACCGGAAGTCCCTAAGGACCCTTTTTTGTCAACAAGACCCACTTGGGGGCCCTTTACGGACCCCTTGCATTTTTTGGCCCCCACAAGGGGCAAAAAAAGGGATTGTCGTCACCACTTTAAAAGGGTTACGTTAGAAAAAGATATCGGGCCCCTAACCCCTAATTGGCCCCCTGGAACCAGAGAGTGGGGCCAGCCCTTTGACCCCATAAAAAGGGTCTGGTCTGGCCCCGTCGGAAAGGGGCACGGTCACAAGTCAAAAAATGTCGGCCCCTACCCTGACGAGCCCTGGCCCCTGGCGTCCCCTTTCACCCCAAGGGGGTCGAGTTGGCCCCCCGTATGGGGTCCATCCGCCGTTGGGGCCCTCTAGCCCCATCGACCCCCGGAGGTCAGGTCTACCAAAAAGGGGTCGACAAAACCCTATACCCAAAAGGGGTTTGGGACCCCAAAAGGGGTTCCTTGGCCCCGTGTGGGGCAAGGGCTGGCCCCTGGGAGGACTCTGGCCCCCATAGGATCAAAATATTTCCAACCCCCTGACCACACCAGGTCGCGTAGAAAAGGGTGAAAACTCGTAGGGCTTCGGACCCCAAGGGGCTCGACTGGCCCCAGGGGGTTACTGAGACAAAGTGGGGCACTTTTGCCCCATCGACCCCGGAGCACCCACTCTCGTAGAAAGAGGTGGCGAAACATGGGGTTCCCGATCCGGAGGGGATCCACGGGACCCCTAAGGGTCCAGGCCGATCCCTAAGAAGGGTCCTCGACCCAGGGGTCGAAAACTACCCTCTCCGAGAATATTTCTGGGGCCTCCACCCTTTGGGTCTGCGACCCTTTTGGGGTCCTGGATGAGGTAGCCATTTGTGCCCTTAAAAGACTTGGACATTTTCATCCCCAAAATGAGGTAGCCATTTGGCCCTAAAAGACTTAGAAATTTTCATCCCCCATGAAGTAGCCAAGTAACCTTGCAGGTGACCACTTTAGCCCTTTCTTTAAGGGCATCGGGCAAAAATGGTTACTGCCCGAATGGACTTGGCCATTTTTCTATCGGGCATCGGGCAAAATAGTTACTGCCCTAAAAGATTTAGCCATTTTTCTTTTAGGGCAGCGGGCAAAGTGGCCACAAAGGCCCTAAAAGACTTAGTTTTTTTCACCCCAACTCAGGTAGCCAAAGTATCCCTCGTTAGGGTGGGCCCCTTATGGGGTCGGAACGGAGGGGCCGGGGGCGGAGGGTCCCGGACACAGGGGTCAGACCCTCGAAATGTCCGGGGAACCCCCAAAGGACCCGAAAGGGGGCGCAGTTTCCAAGGCAGCCCCAGACCCCCTTTTCATGTGTCCTGACCCTTGGGACCGGAAGTCCCTAGGGACCCTTTTTTGTCAAGAAGACCCACCTGGGGGGGGCCTTTACCGACCCCTTGCATTTTTTGGCCCCCACAAGGGGCAAAAAAAGGGATTGTCGTCACCACTTTAAAAGGGTGACGTTAGAAAAAGATTTCGGGCCCCTAGCCCCTAACTGGCCCCATGGGGCCCGAGAGTGGGGCCAGCCCTTTGACCCCACAAAAAGGGTCTGGTCTGGCCCCGTCGAAAAGGGGCACGGTCACAAGTCAAAAAATGTCGGCCCCTACCCTGACGACCCCTGGCCCCTGGCGGCCCCTTTGACCCCAAGAGGGTCGAGTTCGCCCCCCGTGTGGGGTCCATCCGCCGTTGGGGCCCTCTAGCCCCATCGACCCCCGGAGGGCAGGTCTGCCAAAAAGGGGTCGACAAAACCCTATACCCAAAAGGGGTTTGCGACCCCAAAAGGGGTTCCTTGGCCCCATGTGGGGCAAGGGCTGGCCCCTGGGAGGACTCTGGCCCCCATAGGGTCAAAATAGTTCTAACCCCCTGACCACACCAGGTCGCGTAGAAAAGGGTGAAAACTCGTAGGGTTTCGGACCCCAAGGGGCTCAACTGGCCCCAGGTGGGGTAGGGGCCGGCCCCGAGGGGGCTACTGAGACAAAGTGGGGCACTTTTGCCCCATCGACCCCGGAGCACCAACTCTCGCAGAAAGAGGTGGCGAAACATGGGGTTCCCGATCCGGAGGGGATCCACGGGACCCCTAGGGGTCGAGGCAGATCCCTAAGAAGGGTCCTCGACCCAGTCTGGGTCCTGTAGCTCGATCGGGTCCAAAGTGACAATTTTTTTATTTTTTTTAGGTTTTGGCTACCTACCGGACTCCTGCTGGTCACTGGGGCCTTGACCTTGGAGGGGTCAGATGGACTCTGAAAAGGTCCTCCGAATGACCCCTAGTGGGGTCCCGAATCTCATGGGGACCCAAAGTTATGGCCCCTGATTGGACAATTTCGGGTCTATTTTGGGACTTTCAAAAGTCGGTCTCAAGGGTCTTAGAATGGTCCAAAACCCCTAGAAAACGGGTCCCCAATTTCAGGTCCACCCACTTGGACTTAAACTTTTTTCAAAATATCGAAGTCACCCCAGCGGACCTCTGGGTCGCCACAGGGCAGGGCAATGTAACCCAATGGCCTGGCCAAGTAACCAAACTGACCCTCTGAGGTAGACATAAGGGACCGATGCCCGATTTTAATCTTTTGAATGCCCGCTCAGGTAATGAAAAATCCCGATCAGGTAATGAAACATGCCCGTTAGTTACTAAATGAGCCCTCGGACTTTCCATTAGCATAACCCTAACCCTAACCCTAACCCTAACCCTAACCCTTAACCCTAACCCTAACCCTAACCCTAACCCAAACCCTAACCCTAACCCTA
Source organism: Ostrea edulis (assembly GCF_947568905.1). NCBI lineage: Eukaryota > Metazoa > Mollusca > Bivalvia > Ostreida > Ostreidae > Ostrea > Ostrea edulis. Next base: position 98,244,876 of record NC_079166.1, on the reverse strand, counting down.
ACCATAAACCCTAACCCTAACCCTAAACCTAACCCTAACCCTAACCCTAACCCTAACCCCAACCCTAACCCTAACCCTAACCCAAACCCTAACCCTAACCCTAACCCTAAACCCTAACCCTAACCCTAACCCTAACCCAAAAAAGTTTGAAATTCCATCAATTGACCCTAACCACAGGGTGTCAAAAAATCAGAAGTGTAAATTGTAACTTAGGTCATTTGGTCTTCTAGGGTTATGGCTACAGGGGCTTGACCCCCGGGTTTAGGGCCTTAGTTTGACCCCTAAACATATTATTTCTAACCCCCACCTAACCCCCAATTAGCAAAAAGTAGTAGAAAATTCGTATAAAAATTGTCCTCTAGTGGGGTACATTATTCTCAACACAAATTTCACTGAGGCTCAATTTCGGATGGTCTTCTGCCTAGAAATGCTTAATACTTGGTGGATTCTTATAATTTTTGGATATGTGTTGTATTAGATGCCTAGTAACAAGGTACCAAAGGCAAAAACATTTTAAAAGTGATTTTAATTACTTTTTGGCCCAAAAAACCTATACTTGGGCTTGTTAGCGGTCTAGGCCACTTAAGTTACAATTTACACTTTTGAAACCCTTGTTGTTCCCTTATTCCTTGGGATATTTGGGAATGCTTGGTGGCCCTTCACTAGGGTTTTTTAAGGGCTTTTTAGTGCACACAAAAAAAAATTTCTCCGCACCCGTTAGGGCGAGAAAAAAAAATTAAAGTCGTTTTTTTTCAAAGAACTTGAGATACTTTGAGACGTTTTATATTGAAGATAGTTTAGACAATGTCCATCACTTTAGTCATAATTAATTAATTTTAATTGCCCTGTGGTTAGGATTTTCATAAGTTACAAAAAGTGTAAATTGTAACCCAAAATGGTGGTTAGGGCAAAAATCATAAAAGGAATGGGGATTGAATGGAAATTGGGCTGAAGGTTGGGGTTTATCAAGGTTACCAATAGTTTGGCACGCTTAGTTGTTCAAAAATTTAATTCGTTAGTTATTAATTGCGATTTTATGGACTTGCTCATTTTTGGATGTTACGGGTACTTTCTTTTATTTTTTTCAAGGAACTTTGACCGAAAACCATTAAATATTCATTATACCTATTGTTCGCAACCCATAGTGTGTCGAAAAAATAATTCGCGACTACAGAAATGGAGATTTTGAATTTCCACTTTGGACTTAGCCATTTTTTGACCAAAAGTGCTTGTTACAAGAGAGCACAGCTTAAATACACATAGATATTGGGACTTCTTCTTTGAATATGACATGATTGCATTAAAGGAACATAAATTCTGCAACAAAAATTGTTATGACTCTGTTAGTATAAACATGGCAGCCAAAAAGGGAGTGCGAAACAGGACGACATCTCCTTTTTGGATGTTACGAGTACTTTCTTTTATTTTTTCAAGGAACTTTAACCGAAAACTATTAAGTATTCATTATATCTACTGTTCGCAATCCATAGTTTGTCGAAAAATAATTCGCGAATACAGAAATTGGGGAATTTAGAAAATTGCTCTTTGGACTTAGCCATTTTCATCCAAAAGTGCTTGCTACAAGAGAGCACAGCTTAAATACACATAGATATTGGGACTTCTTCTTTGAATATGACATGATTGCATTAAAGAAACAGAAATTCTGCAACAAAAATTGTTATGACTCTGTTAGCATAAACATGGCAGCCAAAAAGGGAGTGCGAAACAGGACGACATCTTGTTTTTGGATGTTACGAGTACTTTCTTTTATTTTTTCAAGGAACTTTGACCGAAAACGATTCAGTATTCATTATACCTACTGTTCGCAACCCATAGTTTGTCGAAAAAATAATTCGCGACTACAAAAATGGGGATTTTGGAATTCCACTTTGGACATAGCCATTTTCAGCAAAAGTGCTTGTTACAAGAGAGCACAGCTTCTATGCGCATAGACAGGAAGAAAGCTCATGAGGATTTAGAATCAGTACATTGAATTCATATAAATTCTTTAAGAATTTACATTTCCTCTCCTTTCGTAATAGTATGGCAGCCCATGAACGAACTGCATTTTGTCCAATTCAGCGATGACGAGCACTTTACTTTTCATTTCTCTGGAGTTGAGACCGAAAACATAAAAGTAGTTTTTATTGGCATTAGTCGCCACAGGGAGTTTGGGGAAAAAAATAATCGCGACTACAGAAATGCAGATTTTCAGATTTCATATAGTCACATTGGACTTAGCCATTTTCAGCTCTAAAGTGCTTGCTACAAGAGAGCACAGCTTAAATACACATAGATATTGGGGCTTCTTCTTTAAATATGACATGATTGTATTAAAGAAACATAAATTCTGCAACAAAAATTGTTATGACTCTGTTAGCATAAACATGGCAGCCAAAAAGGGAGTGCGAAACAGGACGAAATCTCCTTTTTGGATGTTACGAGTACTTTCTTTTATTTTTTCAAGAAACTTTTACCGAAAACTATTCAGTATTCATTATACCTACTGTTCGCAACCCATACTTTGTCGAAAAAATAATTCGCGACTACAGAAATGGGGATTTTGGAATTCCACTTCGAACTTAGCCATTTTCAGCAAAAGTGCTTGTTACAAGACAGCACAGCTTCTATGCGCATAGACAGGAAGAAAGCTCATGAGGATTTAGAATCAGTACATTGAATTCATATAAATTCTTTAAGAATTTACATTTCCTCTCCTTTCGTAATAGTATGGCAGCCCATGAACGAACTGCATTTTGTCCAATTCAGCGATGACGAGCACTTTACTTTTCATTTCTCTGGAGTTGAGACCGAAAACATAAAAGTAGTTTTTATTGGCATTAGTCGCCACAGGGAGTTTGGGGAAAAAAATAATCGCGACTACAGAAATGCAGATTTTCAGATTTCATATAGTCACATTGGACTTAGCCATTTTCAGCTCTAAAGTGCTTGCTACAAGAGAGCACAGCTTAAATACACATAGATATTGGGGCTTCTTCTTTAAATATGACATGATTGTATTAAAGAAACATAAATTCTGCAACAAAAATTGTTATGACTCTGTTAGCATAAACATGGCAGCCAAAAAGGGAGTGCGAAACAGGACGAAATCTCCTTTTTGGATGTTACGAGTACTTTCTTTTATTTTTTCAAGAAACTTTTACCGAAAACTATTCAGTATTCATTATACCTACTGTTCGCAACCCATACTTTGTCGAAAAAATAATTCGCGACTACAGAAATGGGGATTTTGGAATTCCACTTCGAACTTAGCCATTTTCAGCAAAAGTGCTTGTTACAAGACAGCACAGCTTCTATGCGCATAGACAGGAAGAAAGCTCATGAGGATTTAGAATCAGTACATTGAATTCATATAAATTCTTTAAGAATTTACATTTCCTCTCCTTTCGTAATAGTATGGCAGCCCATGAACGAACTGCATTTTGTCCAATTCAGCGATGACGAGCACTTTACTTTTCATTTCTCTGGAGTTGAGACCGAAAACATAAAAGTAGTTTTTATTGGCATTAGTCGCCACAGGGAGTTTGGGGAAAAAAATAATCGCGACTACAGAAATGCAGATTTTCAGATTTCATATAGTCACATTGGACTTAGCCATTTTCAGCTCTAAAGTGCTTGCTACAAGAGAGCACAGCTTAAATACACATAGATATTGGGGTTTCTTCTTTAAATATGACATGATTGTATTAAAGAAACATAAATTCTGCAACAAAAATTGTTATGACTCTGTTAGCATAAACATGGCAGCCAAAAAGGGAGTGCGAAACAGGACGAAATCTCCTTTTTGGATGTTACGAGTACTTTCTTTTATTTTTTCAAGAAACTTTTACCGAAAACTATTCAGTATTCATTATACCTACTGTTCGCAACCCATACTTTGTCGAAAAAATAATTCGCGACTACAGAAATGGGGATTTTGGAATTCCACTTCGAACTTAGCCATTTTCAGCAAAAGTGCTTGTTACAAGACAGCACAGCTTCTATGCGCATAGACAGGAAGAAAGCTCATGAGGATTTAGAATCAGTACATTGAATTCATATAAATTCTTTAAGAATTTACATTTCCTCTCCTTTCGTAATAGTATGGCAGCCCATGAACGAACTGCATTTTGTCCAATTCAGCGATGACGAGCACTTTACTTTTCATTTCTCTGGAGTTGAGACCGAAAACATAAAAGTAGTTTTTATTGGCATTAGTCGCCACAGGGAGTTTGGGGAAAAAAATAATCGCGACTACAGAAATGCAGATTTTCAGATTTCATATAGTCACATTGGACTTAGCCATTTTCAGCTCTAAAGTGCTTGCTACAAGAGAGCACAGCTTAAATACACATAGATATTGGGGCTTCTTCTTTAAATATGACATGATTGTATTAAAGAAACATAAATTCTGCAACAAAAATTGTTATGACTCTGTTAGCATAAACATGGCAGCCAAAAAGGGAGTGCGAAACAGGACGAAATCTCCTTTTTGGATGTTACGAGTACTTTCTTTTATTTTTTCAAGAAACTTTTACCGAAAACTATTCAGTATTCATTATACCTACTGTTCGCAACCCATACTTTGTCGAAAAAATAATTCGCGACTACAGAAATGGGGATTTTGGAATTCCACTTCGAACTTAGCCATTTTCAGCAAAAGTGCTTGTTACAAGACAGCACAGCTTCTATGCGCATAGACAGGAAGAAAGCTCATGAGGATTTAGAATCAGTACATTGAATTCATATAAATTCTTTAAGAATTTACATTTCCTCTCCTTTCGTAATAGTATGGCAGCCCATGAACGAACTGCATTTTGTCCAATTCAGCGATGACGAGCACTTTACTTTTTATTTCTCTGGAGTTGAGACCGAAAACATTAAAGTAATCTTTATTGGCATTAGTCGCCATAGCGAGTTTGTTGAAAAAATTAATCACGACTACAGAAATGCAGATTTTCAGATTTCATATAGTCACATTGGACGAAATCTGCTTTTTGGATTTTACGAGTACTTCTTTTTATCTTTTTAATGAATTCAGACTGGAAACCCTAAATCAGTCTTTATTCACATTAGTCGCAATAGGTAGTATGTCAAAAAAAAGTTAGGGTTAGGATTTAGAATCAGTACATTTTCAATAGTGTAAATTGTAACTGAACGTTTAACATGGGATATATAGTAATGGTCTACCCCCTGGGGTTAGCATTTAGAGTTGAGATACTTAGATACTTTTTATACTGGAGATAGTTTAGACAATGTCCATCACTTTAGTCATAATTAATTAATTTTCATTGCCCTGGGGTTAGGATTTTCAGGGAGTACAAAAAGTGTAAATTGTAACCAAAAATGGTGGTTAGGGCATAAATCATAAAAGGAATGGGGATTGAATGAAAAAATGGGCTGGGGTTAGGCTTTATCAAGGTTTCCAATAGTTTGGCACACTTAGTTTTTCAAAAAATTAATTTCTTAAGTAATTAGTTGCGATTTTATGGACTTAGTCGTTTTTGGATGCTACGACTACTTTCTTTTATTTTTCAAGGAACTTTAACCGAAAACCATTAAGTATTCATTATACCTACTGTTCGCAATCCATACTTTGTTGAAAAAATAATTCGCGACTACAGAAATGGAGATTTTGAATTTCCACTTTGGACTTAGCCATTTTTTGACCAAAAGTGCTTGTTACAAGAGAACACAGCTTAAATACACATAGATATTGGGTTAGGGTTTGGTCGTATCGTTGGTCGAGTCGTTTTTTAAACTTTCCGATACTTAAAATAGTCCGAACTATCTACAGTAGAAAAGGTTTTTAAATATCCTAACTACAAATGCTAGTCCCAAGGGGTAGAACATTAAAACAATCGATAATTTTTGAGCCCGGAAAAATTCTTAGTTCATAAGTCACTTTTTACAACTTTCGTCGTTTTTTACACTTTTTAGGTTTGGTCGTATCGTTGGTCGAATCGTTTTTTACACTTTCCGGTACTTAAAATAGTCCGAACTATCTACAGTAGAAAAGGTTTTTAAATATCCTAACTACAAATGCTAGTCCCAAGGGGTAGAACATTAAAACAATCGATAATTTTTGAGCCCGGAAAAATTCTTACTTCATAAGTCACATTTACAACTTTCGTCGTTTTTTACACTTTTTACGTTTGGTCGTATCGTTGGTCGAGTCGTTTTTTACACTTTCCGGTACTTAAAATAGTCCGAACTATCTACAGTAGAAAATGTTTTTAAATATCCTAACTACAAATGTTAGTCCCAAGGGGTAGAACATTAAAACAATCGATAATTTTTGAGCCCGGAAAAATTCTTACTTCATAAGTCACATTTACAACTTTCGTCGTTTTTTACACTTTTTACGTTTGGTCGTATCGTTGGTCGAGTCGTTTTTTACACTTTCCGGTACTTAAAATAGTCCGAACTATCTACAGTAGAAAAGGTTTTTAAATATCCTAACTACAAATGCTAGTCCCAAGGGGTAGAACATTAAAACAATCGATAATTTTTGAGCCCGGAAAAATTCTTACTTCATAAGTCACATTTACAACTTTCGTCGTTTTTTTACACTTTTTAGGTTTGGTCGTATCGTTGGTCGAGTCGTTTTTTACACTTTCCGGTACTTAAAATAGTCCGAACTATCTACAGTAGAAAATGTTTTTAAATATCCTAACTACAAATGCTAGTCCCAAGGGGTAGAACATTAAAACAATCGATAATTTTTGAGCCCGGAAAAATTCTTACTTCATAAGTCACATTTACAACTTTCGTCGTTTTTTACACTTTTTACGTTTGGTCGTATCGTTGGTCGAGTCGTTTTTTACACTTTCCGGTACTTAAAATAGTCCGAACTATCTACAGTAGAAAATGTTTTTAAATATCCTAACTACAAATGCTAGTCCCAAGGGGTAGAACATTAAAACAATCGATAATTTTTGAGCCCGGAAAAATTCTTACTTCATAAGTCACATTTACAACTTTCGTCGTTTTTTACACTTTTTACGTTTGGTCGTATCGTTGGTCGAGTCGTTTTTTACACTTTCCGGTACTTAAAATAGTCCGAACTATCTACAGTAGAAAATGTTTTTAAATATCCTAACTACAAATGCTAGTCCCAAGGGGTAGAACATTAAAACAATCGATAATTTTTGAGCCCGGAAAAATTCTTACTTCATAAGTCACATTTACAACTTTCGTCGTTTTTTACACTTTTTACGTTTGGTCGTATCGTTGGTCGAGTCGTTTTTTACACTTTCCGGTACTTAAAATAGTCCGAACTATCTACAGTAGAAAAGGTTTTTAAATATCCTAACTACAAATGCTAGTCCCAAGGGGTAGAACATTAAAACAATCGATAATTTTTGAGCCCGGAAAAATTCTTACTTCATAAGTCACATTTACAACTTTCGTCGTTTTTTACACTTTTTATGTTTGGTCGTATCGTTGGTCGAGTCGTTTTTTACACTTTCCGGTACTTAAAATAGTCCGAACTATCTACAGTAGAAAAGGTTTTTAAATATCCTAACTACAAATGCTAGTCCCAAGGGGTAGAACATTAAAACAATCGATAATTTTTGAGCCCGGAAAAATTCTTACTTCATAAGTCACATTTACTAACCCTAACCCTTACAACCAAAATATCGGCGTGGCTAAATCTAGCTCCCTATATTAGGGCATAAATTAAAAAAAAGGAACTTTGACCCAAAACCATTAAGTATTCATTATACCTACTGTTCCCAAGCCATAGTTTGTCGAAAAAACAAATTGCGACTACAGAAATAGAAAACACCTATACTTGGGCTTGTTAGTGGTCCAGTGTAAATTGTAACTTAAGTGTCCAAAAATAGTGGTTAGGGCATAAATCAAAAAAAAAAAAAAAAAGGAACTTTGACCAAAAACCATTAAGTATTCATTATACCTACTGTTCCCAAGCCATAGTTTGTCGAAAAAAACAAATCGCGACTACAGAAATAGAAAACACCTATGCTTGGGGTTGTTAGTGGTCCAGTGTAAATTGTAACTTAAGTGTCCAAAAATGGTGGTTAGGGCATAAATCATAAAAGAAATGGGGATTGAATGGAAATTGGGCTGGGGGTTATGGTTTATCAAGGTTTCCAATAGTTTGGCACACTTAGTTGTTCATAAAATTAATTCGTTAAGTAATTAATTGCGATTTATTGAAAGAGGATGACCTCTCGTTTTTGGTACTGGCCACCTTGGGTTAGGGTGAAAATTGGCCAAGTCTTTAAGGGCTAGGCTTGTTACTTTTAGGGCTAGGCTTGTTACTTTAAGGGCTAGTTATTTACTTTAAGGGCTAGGCTTGCTACTTTCAGGGTTAGGCTTGCTACTTTCAGGACCCAAGGTTATGGCCCCTGAAAAAAATTTATGGTCAATTTTTGACTTTCAAAAGTGGGTCTCAATCGTCTTAGAATGGTCCAAAACACCTAGAAAACATGTCCCTAATTTAAGGTCTACCCACTTGAACTTAACCTTTTTTCAACCAACTACAGAGGACTCACTTTAAAGACTACATGGGACACAGTCTATATACAGACTACCATAAACTATTATACATGTGGTCACTCAATCTAGACTTCCTACTTTCAGGGCTATATTGGCTACCTTGGGTTAGGATGAAAAATGGCCGTCTTTAAGGGCTAGGTTAGGGTTAGGGTTACTTGTTTACTTCAAGGGCTAGTTGTTTACTTTAAGGGCTAGACTTGTTACTTAAAGGCTAGGCTTGTTACTTTCAGGACTAGGCTTGTTATTTTCAGGGCTAGGCTTGCTACTTTCAGAGCTAAGCCTTCTACTTTCACGGCTATACTGGCTACCTTGAGTTAGGGTGAAAATGTCTTTAAGGGCTAGGCTTTTTACCTTTTAGGGCTAGGCTTGTTTCTTTAAGGGCTAGTTGTTTACTTTAAGGGCTAGGCTTGCTACTATCAGGGCTAAGCTTGCTACTTTCAGGACCCAAAGTTATGGACCATTAAAAAAATTATGGTCAATTTTTGGACTTTCAAAAGTGGGTCTCACTCATCTTCGAATGGTCCAAAACACCTAGAAAACATGATCCTAATTTAAGGTCCACCCACTCGAACTTTTTTCAACCAACTACAGAGGACTCACTTTATAGACTACATGGGACACACTCTATATACAGACTACAGGGGATTCACTCTCTATACAGACTACAGGGGACTCACTCTATATACAGACTACAGGGGTCTGACTTCATGTACAGTCTAAAGGGGACTCACTCTTTAAACAGACTACAGGAGACTATATACAGACTACAGGGGACTCACTCTATATACAGACTACAGGGAACTCACTCTATATACAGACTACTGGGGACTCACTCTATATAAGAATACAGCGGACAGACTCTATATACAGACTACAGGGAACTCACTCTATATACAGACTACAGGGGACTCACTCTATGTACAGTTTAAAGGGGACTCACTTTTTAAACAGACTACAGGAGACTCTCTATATATATAGACTACAGGGGACTCACTCTATATTCAGACTACAGGGAACTCACTCTATATACAGACTACAGGGGACTTACTCTGTATACAGACTACAAGGGACTCACTCTATATACAGACTACAGGATACTTACTCTATATACAGGCTACAGGGAACTCACTTTATATAGACACTACAGGGACTCACTCTATAGACAGACTACAGGAGACTCACTCTATCTGCGTGCCACACCCTAGATGGTCAGGTCTGACGTCAATCTTGACCCCGAAACGAAAAAAAATCCTAACCCTGGCGTTTTTGTTATGGTAGATAGTTTCGTTAAAAGTGTTAATTGTAACTTAAGTCGAGAATTTAACTCGAAAAGTACTTGTCCAAAAAATTCTAAAACTTGGTCAGAAATGTTCCTTGGGACATACCATAAACTATTATACATGTGGTCACTCAATCTAGGCTTCCTACTTTCAGGGCTATATTGGCTACTTTCGGTTAGGGTGTAAAATGGCCGTCTTTAAGGGCTAGGTTAGGGTTAGGGTTACTTGTTTACTTTAAGGGCTAGTTGTTTACTTTAAGGGCTAGGCTTGTTACTTAAAGGCTAGGCTTGTTACTTTCAGGACTAGGCTTGTTATTTTCAGGGCTAGGCTTGCTACTTTCAGAGCGAAGCTTTCTACTTTCACGGCTATACTGGCTACCTTGGGTTAGGGTGAAAAATGGCCAACTCTTTAAGGGCTAGACTTCCTACTTTAAGAGCTAGGCTTGTTATTTTCAGGGCTGGCTTGCTACTTTTTGGGCTAAGCTTGCTACTTTCAAGGCTATACTGACTACCTTGGGTTAGGGTGAAAAATGTCTGTAAGGATTAGGCTTTTTTACCTTTGAGGGATAGGCTTGTTTCTTTAAGGGCTAGTTGTTTACTTTAAGGGCTAGGAATGCTGCTTTCAGGGCTAGGCTTGCTTCTTTCAGGACCAAAAGTTATGGACCCTTAAAAAAATTATGGTCAATTTTTGGACTTTCAGAAATGGGTCTCAATCATCTTAGAATGGTCCAAAACACCTAGAAAACAAGTCCCTAATTTAAGGTCTACCCACTTGAACTTAACCTTTTGTCAACCAACTACAGAGGACTCACTTTATAGACTACATCGGACACACTATATACAAACTACAGGGGATTCGCTCTCTATACAGACTACAGGGGACTCACTCCATATACAGTCTACAGGTAACTCACTCTATATACAGACTACAGGGAACTCACTCTATATACAGACTTCAGGGGACAGACTCTATATTCAGACTACAGGGAGCTCACTGTATTTACAGACTACATAGGACTCACTCTATATACAGATTACAGGGGACTGACTCTGTATACAGACTACAGGGGACTCACTCTGTATGCAGAATACAGGAGAGTTACTCTATATACAGGCTACAGGGGGCTCACTCTATATAGACACTACAGGGACTCACTCTATAGACAGACTACAGGAGACTCATTCTATCTGCGTGCCACACCCGAGATGGTCAGTTCTGACGTCAATCTTGATTCCGAAACGAAAAGGAATCCTAACCCTGGCGTGTTCGTGACGATAGATATTTTCGTTAAAAGTGTTAATTGTAACGTAATCGAGAAATTAACTGGAAAAATACTTGTCCAAAAAATTCTAAAACTTGGTCAGAAATGTTCATTGGGACATACCATAAATCATTATACATGTGTTCACTCAATCTAGGCTTCCTACTTTCAGGGCTATATTAGCTACCTTGGGTTAGGGTGAAAAATGGCCGTCTTTAAGGGCTAGGAACTCACTCTCTATACAGCCTACAGGGGACTCACTCTATTGAGAGACTACGGGGGACTCTATGTACAGTCTAAAGGGGACTCAATTTTTGGACTTTCAAAAGTGGGTCTCAATCGTCTTAGAATGGTCCAATACACCTAGAAAACAAGTCCCTAATTTAAGGTCTACCCATTGAACTTAACCTTTTGTCAACTAACTACAGAGGACTCAATTTATAGACTACATTGGACACTCTCTATATACAGACTACAGGGGATTCGCTCTCTATACAGACTACAGGGGACTCACTTTGTATGCAGAATACAGGAGACTCACTCTATATACAGATTACATTGAATTCACTCTGTATACAGACTACAGGGGACTCACTCTATATACAGACTACAGAATACTTACTCTATATACAGGCCACAGGGGACTCATTCTACATAGACACTACAAGGACTCACTCTATAGACAGACTACAGGAGACTCACTCTATCTGCGTGTCACATCCGAGATTGTCTGTTCTGACGTCAATCTTGACCCCGAAACGAAAAGAAATCCTAACCCTGACGTTTTCGTTACGGTAGATATTTTCGTTAAGAGTGTTAATTGTAACCTAAGTCGAGAAATTAACTCGAAAAATACTTGTCCAAAAAAACCTAAAACTTGGTCATAAATGTTCCTTGGAACATACCATAAACTATTATACATGTGGTCACTCAATCTAGGCTTCCTACTTTCAGGGCTATATTGGCTACCTTGGCTTAGAGTGAAAAATGGCCGTCTTTAAGGGCTAGGTTGGGGTTAGGGTTACTTGTTTACTTTAAGGGCTAGTTGTTTACTTTAAGGGCTAGGCTTGTTACTTAAAGGCTAGGCTTGTTACTTTCAGGGCTAGGCTTGTTATTTTCAGGGCTAGGCTTGCTACTTTCAGAGCGAAGCTTTCTACTTTCACGGCTATACTGGCTACCTTGGGTTAGGGTGAAAAATGGCCAACTCTTTAAGGGCTAGACTTCCTACTTTAAGGGCTAGGCTTGTTATTTTCAGGGCTTGCTTACTACTGGGGACTCACTTTATACACAGACTACAGGGAACGCACTCTCTATACAGACTACAGGGAACTCAATCTATATAAAACTACAGAAGACCCACTCTATACACATACTACAGGGAACGCACTCTATATACAGACTACAGAGGACTCACTTTATAGACTACAGGGTTAGGGTTAGGATTAGGGGCCCTAAGACAAAGTTGGGCACTTTGGTTTTTGCTCCCCACCGGACTCCTGTAATCACTGGAGCATTTGCCTTGGATGGGTCCGATATGCTCTGAAAATGCCCTAAGAATGACCGCTAGTGGGGTCATGAATCTCATCGGGACCCAAAGTTATGGTCCCTTAAAAAATTATGGTCATTTTTTGGACTTTCAAAAGTTGGTCTCAATCGTCTTAGAATGGTTTAAAACACTTAGAAAACATGTCCCCAATTTAAGGTCCACCCACTTGGACTTAACATTTTGGCAGCCAAAAAGGGAGTGCGAAACAGGACGACCTCTCGTTTTTGGATGTTACGAGTACTTAATCTTATTTTTTCAAGGAACCTTGACCGAAAACCATTAAGTATTCATTATACCTACTGTTCCCAAGCCATAGTTTGTCGAAAAAACAAATTGCGACTACACAAATAGAAAACAGCTATACTTCGGCTTGTTAGTGGTCCAGTGTAAATTGTAACTTAAGTGTCCAAAAACGGTGGTTAGGGCATAAATCAAAAAAAAAAAGGAACTTTCACCGAAAACCATTAAGTATTCATTATACCTACTGTTCCCAAGCCATAGGTTGTCGAAAAAAACAAATCGCGACTACAGAAATAGAAAACACCTATACTTGGGCTTGTTAGTGGTCCAGTGTAAATTGTAACTTAAGTGTCCAAAAACGGTGGTTAGGGCATAAATCATAAAAGGAATGGGGATTGAATGGAAATTGGGCTGGGGCTTAGGGTTCATTATACCTACTGTTCCCAAGCTATAGTTTGTCGAAAAAAAAAACAAATCGCGACTACAGATATAGAAAACACCTACACTTGGGCTTGTTAGTGGTCCAGTGTAAATTGTAACTTAAGTGTCCAAAAATGGTGGTTAGGGCATAAATCATAAAAGGAATGGGGATTGAATGGAAATTGGGCTGGGGGTTAGGGTTTATAAAGGTTTCCAATAGTTTGGCACACTTAGTTGTTCAAAAAATTAATTCGTAATTAATTGCGATTTTATGGACTTAGACAATTTCAGCGTAATCGCCTGTTACAAAAGCGCACAGCTTAAATAGAGATAGATATTGAGACTTCTTTAAATATAACATGATTGCAGTAAATCAACATAAATTCTGCAACAAAAATTATTACAACTCTGTTCGTTAAAATATGGCAGCCAAGAAGGGAGTGCGAAACAGGACGACCTCTCATTTTTGATACTGGCTACCTTGGGTTAGGGTGAAAAATGTTCAAGTGTTTAAGGGCTAGGCTTGTTACTTTTAGGGCTAGGCTTGTTATTTTGGACAATGTCCATCACTTTAGTCATAATTAATTAATTTTAATTGCCCTGGGGTTAGGATTTCCAGGGGGTCCAAAAAGTGTAAATTGTAACTTGTGTCCAAAAATGGTGGTTAGGGCATAAATCATAGAAGGAATGGGGATTGAATGGAAATTGGGCTGGGGCTTAGGGTTTATCAAGGTTACCAATAGTTTGGCACACTTAGTTGTTCAAAAAATTAATTCGTTAAATAATTAATTGCGCTTTTATGGACTTAATCGATTTCAGCAAAACTGCTTGTTACAAGAGAGCACAGCTTAAATACAGATATATATTGGGACTTCTTCTTTAAATATAAGATTATTGCAGTAAATAAACATAAATTCTGTAACAGAAATCATTACCACTCTGTCAGTATAAACATGGCAGCCAGAAAGGGAGTACGAAACAGGACGAAATCTCCTTTTTGGATGTTGCGAGTACTTTCTTTTATTTTTTAAAGAAAGGTTGACAAAAAACCATTAAGTATTCATTATACCTACTGTTCGCAACCCATAGTTTGTTGAAGAAATAATTCGCAACTACAGAAATGGAGATTTTGGAATTCCATTTGGACTTAGCCATTTTCAGCAACAGTGCTTGTTACAAGAGAGCACAGCTTAAATACAGATAGATATTGGGACTTCTTCTTTAAATATAAGCTGATTGCAGTAAATAAACATATATTCTGCAACAAAACTTATTATGACTCTGTCAGTATAAACATGGCAGCCAGAAAGGGAGTACGAAACAGGACGAAATCTCCTTTTTGGATGTTACGAGTACTTTCTTTTATTTTTTAAAAAAAGGTTAACCGACAACCATTAAGTATTCATTATACCTACTGTTCGCAATCCATAGTTTGTCGAAAAAATAATTCGCAACTACAGAAATGGGGATTTTGGAATTCCACTTTGGACTTAGCCATTTTCAGCAAAAGTGCCTTTTACAAGAGAGCACAGCTTAAGTACAGATAGATATTGGGACTTCTTCTTTCAATATAAGATGATTGCAGTAAATAAACATACATTCTGCAACAAAAATCATTACCACTCTGTCGGTATAAACATGGCAGCTAGAAAGGGAGTGCGAAACAGGACGAAATCTCCTTTTTGGATGTTACGAGTACTCTCTTTTATTTTTTAAAGGAAGTTTGACCGACAACCATTAAGTATTCATTATACCTACTGTTCGCAACCCATAGTTTGTCGAAGAAATAATTCGCAACTACAGAAATGGAGATTTTGGAATTCCACTTGGACTTAGCCATTTTCAGCAACAGTGCTTGTTACAAGAGAGCACAGCTTAAATACAGATAGATATTGGGACTTCTTTTTTAAATATAAGCTGATTGCAGTAAATAAACATATATTCTGCAACAAAACTTATTATGACTCTGTCAGTATAAACATGGCAGCCAGAAAGGGAGTACGAAACAGGACGAAATCTCCTTTTTGGATGTTACGAGTACTTTCTTTTATTTTTTAAAAAAAGGTTAACCGACAACCATTAAGTATTCATTATACCTACTGTTCGCAATCCATAGTTTGTCGAAAAAATAATTCGCAACTACAGAAATGGGGATTTTGGAATTCCACTTTGGACTTAGCCATTTTCAGCAAAAGTGCTTGTTACAAGAGAGCACAGCTTAAATACAGATAGATATTGGGACTTCTTCTTTCAATATAAGATGATTGCAGTAAATAAACATAAATTCTGCAACAAAAATTATTACGATTCTGTTCGTTAAAATATGGTAGCCAAAAAGGGAGTGCGAAACAGGACAAAATCTCGTTTTTGGATGTTACGAGTAAGGAATTTAGACCAAAAACCATCGAAAGAAATTATTTTTCCTAATTTATGCTATTTCAATCTTTATTAGTCTTATTTACCCCGAAACAGTCGAAATTAACCAAGAAATCAGAAAAAAGTTCTAACCACAGGGTTAGGAAGTGTAAATTGTAACTTAATTTTCAAGCGCATATAGATCATACCCTTTTATAAAAATTCTGCGTGCCATCCCCGAGATGGTCAGTTCTGACGTCAATCTTTACCCCAAAACGAAAAAAAATCCTAACCATGGTGTTTTCGTTACAGTAGATATTTTCTTAAAAAGTGTAAATTGTAACTTAAGTTGAGAAATTAACTCGAAAAGTACTGGTCCAAAAATTCTAAAACTTGGTCAGAAATGTTCCTTGGGACATACCAGAAACTATTATACATGTGGTCACTCAATCTAAAATATCGAGTTTTTGACCCCCGGTTACAATTTACATGTTGAGGTTACAATTTACACATTTAAGTTACAATTTACACTTTGCTAAGTTACAATTTACACTTTTTGGCTTTTGGTCTTCTCTAAGTTACAAAAAGTGTTAATTTAAGTTACAATTTACATGAAGCATATAACCCTAACCCTAACCCTAACCCTAACCCTTAACCCTAACCCTAACCCTAACCCTAACCTAACCCTAACCCTAACCTAACCCTAACCCTAACCCTAACCTAACCCTAACCCTAACCCTAACCCTAACCCAGGTATAGGGTATATGGTATAAGGTATAGGGTGTAGGGTGCAGGGTATAGGGTATAGGGTGCAGGGTGCAGGGTATAGGGTATAGGGTATAGGGTGCAGGGTATAGGGTGCAGGGTATAGGGTATAAGGTATAGGGTATATGGTATAAGGTATAGGGTGTAGGGTGCAGGGTATAGGGTATAGGGTGTAGGGTGCAGGGTATAGGGTATAGGGTGCAGGGTATAGGGTGCAGGGTATAAGGTGCAGGGTATAGGGTGTAGGGTATAGGGTATAGGGTGCAGGGTGTAGGGTATAGGGTATAGGGTGCAGGGTGTAGGGTATAGGGTATAGGGTGCAGGGTACAGGGTGCCTTATACCCTATACCCTGTACCTTACACCCTGTACCTTACACCCTGTACCTTATACCCTGTACCTTACACCCTGTACCTTATTCCTTGTGCATTTTCATACTGTGAATCTATCTTATTATACTAAGAAATCTTTAGATATTTGGACAAAGCCAGTCAAATAGAGGATAATCTCTAAAATGTTTGTGCAATTACCTATTCTATATGTACTACTCGGGCCATGATTTATGAAAACATATTCAATTATTATGTACAGTGCTCAACATAGTGATACTATCGATCCGTACTATGCATGTCCAAAGCACGTTAAATTGGGATAAATATTTATCGATACCAGTACATGTACATTTTAAATGTCTACAAATTACTGCCACTGTGTGTTGTTTGTCACATATCTGAAATATCTTTTTCATCCAAAACAACCTGTATTAGCACGAATTGAAACAGCAATCTATATATTGCAAACGCCATGCAATGACTTCGAAATTCATGTGATTATCCTATAATGCAATTGCTCCTATTCATATCTTCTAATTTTAGATTCGGAATTTCTATTCTATTTTTAGAAAAAAATCAAACTAAAAAATCAAAGCGCTTGGTCTTCCTATAACCCTAACCCTAACCCTAACCCTAACCCTAACCCTAACCCTTAACCCTTAACCCTAACCCTAACCCTAACCCTAACCCTAACCCTAACCCTAACCCTAATTAGGACAATCCTAACCATAACCCTAAATGCCCTCTCCATTAATTAATTAAGTCCCGTGGGTCGGTTAATTAAGGTGTGGGCAGGGCACAGGTGTTAGATGGGGGGGAAATCGCCAAGGTTTAACGTGCCCCCACCCCCGGGACGCTAGGATTTCTTTTCACCATTTTAGGCCAAAATTTCAAAAATGGAGGATTTTGCCCTCTAACTTTTTTATAACTAATTAATGACCTCCAACTAATTAGAGGTGGGTTAGAGGGTCAAAATTAATTTCTAACCCCCTGAGAGGGTTAGCCCCAGCAACTCTAGAAATAGGGGTCCCAGAGATCCAGGAACGAGGGTCCTCTGAGGGGTATACCCAACTTACCCCATAGTAATGTCTAAGTCTGAAAGTAACTCATTTTTTTGGCTAAGTATGATGTTTTTTTTTATCCTTGGATTTTTAGGGGGATCTTTACCCTGGTCCGAGGGGCAATGTTCGAAAACCTACCCTCCCAAAATTGCAGCCCGATCCCCCATCTGGGGGGGTGGGGAGAAACTTTGAAAATTTTTGAGGTTGCCCCACTTGCCCTATCATCTCCTACTTTTGGGCTAAGACTAACATTTTTGGGTACCCCAGCCCGGGGGTTAACCTCCCCCCTCAGAGATTTCTTCGGGGTGGGGTTCTAAAGAGCCGGCCCTGCCCTACGGATCTGGCAAGTTTCGCCCCTCAAATCCCTCGGGAAAGGGGGACAGGATGACGTTAAACTCACGTCGCCACTGGTCCCTAAGGTGCAGGGCCAGCCCTCAAAGGGTTTTTGGAGGGTTGTACCCCTTTAGAGAAGGGGGTTTGACCCCTTTTTTCGACCCCAAAAGGGCCACCCACATTTCAGGTCGGCTCCTAGAAGGATATTACAGAAGAAGTCAAAGGCGACGGGTGACACTCCATTTACTTCCCGGAGGCCTTGTGGGGTGGTCTTGGCCCCTAGCCCCTATTTTCCACCACGGGACAATAGAGTGGGGCCAGGCCATGTGGGGGTGCAAAGGGGTCCTCGGCAGCCCCAAAGACTTGGGCTCAGTGAACAGTCAAAGTCGCCGACTCGCCCTCAAAGGGTGGGGTTAGGGTTGGGGTCAGACGGACCCTTTACCCTTCACCCAGGCCCCTGATTTTTGGGGCCCGCATTGCACTATCTTTTCTAGGTTGTCCCTGTAAAGGGCAACCCGATCCCTCAAAGGATCTTGAAGATGGCGTCTTTCAAAAAGGGCCCATTTTCGCCATTTTGACCATGGGGGGGACTCCAGTCCTGACCCCATATCTCCCTTACTCTGTACAACTCGAAGCTGTCCTTTTGACATCTGACAGGGGAGGTGTGGGGTCCCATCTCACGTGAATTTCAATTCCCTAGCCCTAAGGCTGCTAGGACTTCCGGCCCTTCCAAAAAGTGCCAAAAAGTGAAAAATTCGACTGGGGCCCCCATTGGCCCCTGATTTCGAGGGGACCCATTTCTCCCATGGGAGTCGAGGGCAGTCCCTTAAGAGGACCCTCGCCAAAATTGGGACCCTGAAACCCCCTCGACCTTAGAGCCACGACTCTTAGAAAAAAGGTCGAAAATGGAAAACAGGGGGTCCATTGGGGAGTTGTGGTCACCAAACCCTTCGAGGACAGTCAATGCCCTTCAAGGGTGGGGTAAAGCAGAGATGGGGCTCAAAAGGGTCCAAAACTCAGTTTTCTCACACGCTCGGTTTTAGAGTTACGCCCCCTCCAAAATGACCCAAAATTCGAAGGTCGCCATAGGGGCCCTTTGACCCCAAGGGGCCAACAGACCCCATGAGGGGCGACTCCCATCCCCATTAAGGGTCCTCCGGTGATTTCAGCTCTCTAACCTCAGCGGTTCCGGACCCTCGAAAAAATTCGGTCGGAGTGATGCCCGGAAAGGGACAAAATGCCCACTTTTCCAAAAAAAGGGGCTCACTGGCCCCAGACCGGTTGGGGTCGCGCCCCTGAAGGGTCCTCCAGCTCATACTAGAAGCGGCAGCCCCAACAACCCCTCCCCAAAAAGTTATTCAAAAAAGACCATCACTCGTGCAAACAATGCTTGCATGGGGCCAATTGGCCCCATGGGGTCCGAGGGGCACCCCATGGAAGGGGCCTCGAACCGATGGGGGGTCCCTTGCCCCATCCGTTCACGAGCACCAAACTTGACAAAGAATCAGTACTCCCCAGGGGATTCCCGATGGCCGGAATGGCTGGGTCGCCCCATGGGGATTTCGGATCGGCCCCTTCCCAGGGCCCCTCTTTCGAATGGGGGACCCCTTGCCCCACTTTATGACGTAGCCCTTTCATCCCCTTGAGGTAGCCATTTCTGCCCTAACCCTGTAAGTAACCAGTCTTGCCCTACCAGAATAGGGCCATTTCGGTTACATTTAAGGGCAACTGTTTCACCCGAGGTAACCACTTAAGCCTGTAAGTAACCAGTCTTGCCCTCAAAGTAACCAGTCTTGCCCTGTAAGTAACCAGTCTTGCCCTACCAGAATAGGGCAATTTCGGTTACATTTAAGGGCAACTGTTTCACCCGAGGTAACCACTTTAGCCCTGTAAGTAACCAGTCTTGCCCTGTAAGTAACCATGTTGCCCTAAAAGACTTTGAATTGTTTAGAATAGTTCCTCACTGTAAACGACGTCCAGGCACCGGCAGCAAGCAGCACAGCGAAGCGCACTACAGCCCACCCAGGAACAGCCTCCCCTGAAGTTTCGGAGCAGCCTGGATAAAGAAGGCCACGGACCGACTAAGGACTGAGATGAGGAACAAGCCAAAAGGTAAGCCTATTTCTTACTTTCAAAACATTACTTCCAGTTATCACCATCTTCACTAAAGGTTGTTTAGGGTTATTTTACAGGGACCTCTCTTGGCAGCAGGCCCAACAGTGATGAGGATTAACAGACTACATTTTTTGTTGTAGTATTATTATCATTAGTATTATTATCATTATTGTTTATTGTACTATTTGGTGGTGGCTCTATGTACTGAATACAGTTCATTGGAAACGTCTTTGCATTTGGTGTCTTTTATTTCATGGGAGCCCCACGAGGAACAATGGGGTCGGTCTTGCCCCCAGTAGGGCTCAGCAGCAAGTCTAAAAAAAAAAGTGGGCACAACACACAGGACTTAAGATGATCAAGGGGCAAGTTGACCCTAAAAACGTTACAAATCCAACACTTTCGATCGGACATATCTCGGGACCGAAAGTACCTAAGGACCCCATTTCTTGGGCCTAGACCCCTCGAAGAACCTTCTATCGACCCCCGGAAGGGCAGGTCCCTAGAGGGGCCGACAATCAGTTTGGGGTCACCCTCTTAAAAGGGTCATGTCGGGGTAGGGTTTTTAGCCCTTTGTCCCCCATTCACCCCATGGGGTCAGAGAGTGAGGCCCCTTCATGTTAGCCCCTAGAAAATATGGGGGCTGACCCCATCCAGTGGGGCTCAGTCACCAGTCTAAAAATTCGTAACCCGATTTTGGGAACCCCTGACCCCAAGGGGGCCGAGAACGGACCCCTCTGAGGTCCCACCCCAATGGGGGTCCTCTGGCCCCCTCCACCCCAGACCTACATGTTCTCCAATAAGGGGTGTCACTTTAGACCACTTTGGCCCCAAAGGGGCAAGTTTGTCCCACATGGGGTAAAGGGCGTTACGAGGGAAGGTCCCTCCCCAAAGATGAGCCCTCTAGCCCCACTCGTCTGGCAGTGGGGGCGATTGGCAAATGCGCCAACCCTTCTTTTTTTAAGGGCAATTTTGGTTACATTTAAGGGCTAACTTGGCTACTGGAATGGGAGATTGGGAAATTGAGCCCCTCTTTTTTCGGGCAATTTCGGTTACATTTAAGGGCTAATTTGGCTACCGGAATAATAACTTTCCTATCTCGGTACCCCCTTTTTTTAAGGGACCCCATTTTCTCCACACGTATCCCCTAAGGGGCCCTCTGAAGACCCCTGGAAGGGTAGGCCCCAACAAGGTCACCAGAAAGGGGCCAGAGTGAATTGAAATCAACCTTTTAGGAAGGAAAAGTCACTGGGGGGTTTGGAGCCCCTTGCCCCCAACGGGTCCCAGGGGGGCATCAGAGTGGGGCCAGGAGAGTTTGGAGAAGAAAAAAGTGAAGTAGCCAAGTAGCCCTGCAGGTGACCACTTTAGCCCTTTCTTTAAGGGCATCGGGCAAAAATGGTTACTGCCCTAAAAGACTTAGCCATTTTTCTTTTAGGGCAGCGGGCAAAATGATTACTGCCCTAAAAGACTTAGCCATTTTTCTTTAAGGGCAGCGGGCAAAGTGGCCACAAAGGCCCTAAAAGAATTACTTTTTTCACCCCAACTCGAGGTAGCCAAAGTGTCCCTCGTTAGGGTGGGCCCCTTATGGGGTCGGAACGGAGGGGCCGGGGGCGGAGGGTCCCGGACACAGGGGTCAGACCCTCGAACTGTCCGGGGAACCCCCAAAGGACCCGAAAGGGGGCGCAGTTTCCAGCGCAGACCCAGACCCCCTTTTCATGTGTCCTGACCCTCGAGACCGGAAATCCCTAGGGACCCTTTTTCTGTCAACAAGACCCACTTGGGGGGCCCTTTACGGACCCCTTGCATTTTTTGGCCCCCACAAGGGGCAGAAAAAGGGATTGTCGTCACCACTTTAAAAGGATGACGTTAGAAAAAGATTTCAGGCCCCTAGCCCCTAACTGGCCCCATGGGGCCCGCGAGAGGGGCCAGCCCTTTGACACCACAAAAAGGGTCTGGTCTGGTCCCGTCGAAAAGGGGCACGGTCACATGTCAAAAAATGTCGGCCCCTACCCTGACGACCCCTGGCCCCTGGCTGCCCCTTTGACCCCAAGGGGGTCGAGTTGGCCCCTCGTGTGGGGTCCATCCACCGTTGGGGCCCTCTAGCCCCATCGACCCCCGGAGGGCAGGTCTGCCAAAAAGGGGTCGACAAAACCCTATACCCAAAAGGGGTTTGGGACCCCAAAAGGGCTGGCCCCTGGGAGGACTCTGGCCCCCATAGGATCAAAATATTTCCAACCCCCTGACCACACCAGGTCGCGTAGAAAAGGGTGAAAACTCGTAGGGCTTCGGACCCCAAGGGGCTCGACTGGCCCCAGGGGGTTACTGAGACAAAGTGGGGCACTTTTGCCCCATCGACCCCGGAGCACCCACTCTCGTAGAAAGAGGTGGCGAAACATGGGGTTCCCGATCCGGAGGGGATCCACGGGACCCCTAAGGGTCCAGGCCGATCCCTAAGAAGGGTCCTCGACCCAGGGGTCGAAAACTACCCTCTCCGAGAATATTTCTGGGGCCTCCACCCTTTGGGTCTGCGACCCTTTTGGGGTCCTGGATGAGGTAGCCATTTGTGCCCTTAAAAGACTTGGACATTTTCATCCCCAAAATGAGGTAGCCATTTGGCCCTAAAAGACTTAGAAATTTTCATCCCCCATGAAGTAGCCAAGTAACCTTGCAGGTGACCACTTTAGCCCTTTCTTTAAGGGCATCGGGCAAAAATGGTTACTGCCCGAATGGACTTGGCCATTTTTCTATCGGGCATCGGGCAAAATAGTTACTGCCCTAAAAGATTTAGCCATTTTTCTTTTAGGGCAGCGGGCAAAGTGGCCACAAAGGCCCTAAAAGACTTAGTTTTTTTCACCCCAACTCAGGTAGCCAAAGTATCCCTCGTTAGGGTGGGCCCCTTATGGGGTCGGAACGGAGGGGCCGGGGGCGGAGGGTCCCGGACACAGGGGTCAGACCCTCGAAATGTCCGGGGAACCCCCAAAGGACCCGAAAGGGGGCGCAGTTTCCAAGGCAGCCCCAGACCCCCTTTTCATGTGTC
The DNA here is from genome assembly GCF_947568905.1 of Ostrea edulis. Classification (NCBI taxonomy): domain Eukaryota; kingdom Metazoa; phylum Mollusca; class Bivalvia; order Ostreida; family Ostreidae; genus Ostrea; species Ostrea edulis. Next base: position 98,221,610 of record NC_079166.1, on the reverse strand, counting down.
CTGACCCTTGGGACCGGAAGTCCCTAGGGACCCTTTTTTGTCAAGAAGACCCACCTGGGGGGGGCCTTTACCGACCCCTTGCATTTTTTGGCCCCCACAAGGGGCAAAAAAAGGGATTGTCGTCACCACTTTAAAAGGGTGACGTTAGAAAAAGATTTCGGGCCCCTAGCCCCTAACTGGCCCCATGGGGCCCGAGAGTGGGGCCAGCCCTTTGACCCCACAAAAAGGGTCTGGTCTGGCCCCGTCGAAAAGGGGCACGGTCACAAGTCAAAAAATGTCGGCCCCTACCCTGACGACCCCTGGCCCCTGGCGGCCCCTTTGACCCCAAGAGGGTCGAGTTCGCCCCCCGTGTGGGGTCCATCCGCCGTTGGGGCCCTCTAGCCCCATCGACCCCCGGAGGGCAGGTCTGCCAAAAAGGGGTCGACAAAACCCTATACCCAAAAGGGGTTTGCGACCCCAAAAGGGGTTCCTTGGCCCCATGTGGGGCAAGGGCTGGCCCCTGGGAGGACTCTGGCCCCCATAGGGTCAAAATAGTTCTAACCCCCTGACCACACCAGGTCGCGTAGAAAAGGGTGAAAACTCGTAGGGTTTCGGACCCCAAGGGGCTCAACTGGCCCCAGGTGGGGTAGGGGCCGGCCCCGAGGGGGCTACTGAGACAAAGTGGGGCACTTTTGCCCCATCGACCCCGGAGCACCAACTCTCGCAGAAAGAGGTGGCGAAACATGGGGTTCCCGATCCGGAGGGGATCCACGGGACCCCTAGGGGTCGAGGCAGATCCCTAAGAAGGGTCCTCGACCCAGTCTGGGTCCTGTAGCTCGATCGGGTCCAAAGTGACAATTTTTTTATTTTTTTTAGGTTTTGGCTACCTACCGGACTCCTGCTGGTCACTGGGGCCTTGACCTTGGAGGGGTCAGATGGACTCTGAAAAGGTCCTCCGAATGACCCCTAGTGGGGTCCCGAATCTCATGGGGACCCAAAGTTATGGCCCCTGATTGGACAATTTCGGGTCTATTTTGGGACTTTCAAAAGTCGGTCTCAAGGGTCTTAGAATGGTCCAAAACCCCTAGAAAACGGGTCCCCAATTTCAGGTCCACCCACTTGGACTTAAACTTTTTTCAAAATATCGAAGTCACCCCAGCGGACCTCTGGGTCGCCACAGGGCAGGGCAATGTAACCCAATGGCCTGGCCAAGTAACCAAACTGACCCTCTGAGGTAGACATAAGGGACCGATGCCCGATTTTAATCTTTTGAATGCCCGCTCAGGTAATGAAAAATCCCGATCAGGTAATGAAACATGCCCGTTAGTTACTAAATGAGCCCTCGGACTTTCCATTAGCATAACCCTAACCCTAACCCTAACCCTAACCCTAACCCTTAACCCTAACCCTAACCCTAACCCTAACCCAAACCCTAACCCTAACCCTAACCATAAACCCTAACCCTAACCCTAAACCTAACCCTAACCCTAACCCTAACCCTAACCCCAACCCTAACCCTAACCCTAACCCAAACCCTAACCCTAACCCTAACCCTAAACCCTAACCCTAACCCTAACCCTAACCCAAAAAAGTTTGAAATTCCATCAATTGACCCTAACCACAGGGTGTCAAAAAATCAGAAGTGTAAATTGTAACTTAGGTCATTTGGTCTTCTAGGGTTATGGCTACAGGGGCTTGACCCCCGGGTTTAGGGCCTTAGTTTGACCCCTAAACATATTATTTCTAACCCCCACCTAACCCCCAATTAGCAAAAAGTAGTAGAAAATTCGTATAAAAATTGTCCTCTAGTGGGGTACATTATTCTCAACACAAATTTCACTGAGGCTCAATTTCGGATGGTCTTCTGCCTAGAAATGCTTAATACTTGGTGGATTCTTATAATTTTTGGATATGTGTTGTATTAGATGCCTAGTAACAAGGTACCAAAGGCAAAAACATTTTAAAAGTGATTTTAATTACTTTTTGGCCCAAAAAACCTATACTTGGGCTTGTTAGCGGTCTAGGCCACTTAAGTTACAATTTACACTTTTGAAACCCTTGTTGTTCCCTTATTCCTTGGGATATTTGGGAATGCTTGGTGGCCCTTCACTAGGGTTTTTTAAGGGCTTTTTAGTGCACACAAAAAAAAATTTCTCCGCACCCGTTAGGGCGAGAAAAAAAAATTAAAGTCGTTTTTTTTCAAAGAACTTGAGATACTTTGAGACGTTTTATATTGAAGATAGTTTAGACAATGTCCATCACTTTAGTCATAATTAATTAATTTTAATTGCCCTGTGGTTAGGATTTTCATAAGTTACAAAAAGTGTAAATTGTAACCCAAAATGGTGGTTAGGGCAAAAATCATAAAAGGAATGGGGATTGAATGGAAATTGGGCTGAAGGTTGGGGTTTATCAAGGTTACCAATAGTTTGGCACGCTTAGTTGTTCAAAAATTTAATTCGTTAGTTATTAATTGCGATTTTATGGACTTGCTCATTTTTGGATGTTACGGGTACTTTCTTTTATTTTTTTCAAGGAACTTTGACCGAAAACCATTAAATATTCATTATACCTATTGTTCGCAACCCATAGTGTGTCGAAAAAATAATTCGCGACTACAGAAATGGAGATTTTGAATTTCCACTTTGGACTTAGCCATTTTTTGACCAAAAGTGCTTGTTACAAGAGAGCACAGCTTAAATACACATAGATATTGGGACTTCTTCTTTGAATATGACATGATTGCATTAAAGGAACATAAATTCTGCAACAAAAATTGTTATGACTCTGTTAGTATAAACATGGCAGCCAAAAAGGGAGTGCGAAACAGGACGACATCTCCTTTTTGGATGTTACGAGTACTTTCTTTTATTTTTTCAAGGAACTTTAACCGAAAACTATTAAGTATTCATTATATCTACTGTTCGCAATCCATAGTTTGTCGAAAAATAATTCGCGAATACAGAAATTGGGGAATTTAGAAAATTGCTCTTTGGACTTGGCCATTTTCATCCAAAAGTGCTTGCTACAAGAGAGCACAGCTTAAATACACATAGATATTGGGACTTCTTCTTTGAATATGACATGATTGCATTAAAGAAACAGAAATTCTGCAACAAAAATTGTTATGACTCTGTTAGCATAAACATGGCAGCCAAAAAGGGAGTGCGAAACAGGACGACATCTTGTTTTTGGATGTTACGAGTACTTTCTTTTATTTTTTCAAGGAACTTTGACCGAAAACGATTCAGTATTCATTATACCTACTGTTCGCAACCCATAGTTTGTCGAAAAAATAATTCGCGACTACAAAAATGGGGATTTTGGAATTCCACTTTGGACATAGCCATTTTCAGCAAAAGTGCTTGTTACAAGAGAGCACAGCTTCTATGCGCATAGACAGGAAGAAAGCTCATGAGGATTTAGAATCAGTACATTGAATTCATATAAATTCTTTAAGAATTTACATTTCCTCTCCTTTCGTAATAGTATGGCAGCCCATGAACGAACTGCATTTTGTCCAATTCAGCGATGACGAGCACTTTACTTTTCATTTCTCTGGAGTTGAGACCGAAAACATAAAAGTAGTTTTTATTGGCATTAGTCGCCACAGGGAGTTTGGGGAAAAAAATAATCGCGACTACAGAAATGCAGATTTTCAGATTTCATATAGTCACATTGGACTTAGCCATTTTCAGCTCTAAAGTGCTTGCTACAAGAGAGCACAGCTTAAATACACATAGATATTGGGGCTTCTTCTTTAAATATGACATGATTGTATTAAAGAAACATAAATTCTGCAACAAAAATTGTTATGACTCTGTTAGCATAAACATGGCAGCCAAAAAGGGAGTGCGAAACAGGACGAAATCTCCTTTTTGGATGTTACGAGTACTTTCTTTTATTTTTTCAAGAAACTTTTACCGAAAACTATTCAGTATTCATTATACCTACTGTTCGCAACCCATACTTTGTCGAAAAAATAATTCGCGACTACAGAAATGGGGATTTTGGAATTCCACTTCGAACTTAGCCATTTTCAGCAAAAGTGCTTGTTACAAGACAGCACAGCTTCTATGCGCATAGACAGGAAGAAAGCTCATGAGGATTTAGAATCAGTACATTGAATTCATATAAATTCTTTAAGAATTTACATTTCCTCTCCTTTCGTAATAGTATGGCAGCCCATGAACGAACTGCATTTTGTCCAATTCAGCGATGACGAGCACTTTACTTTTCATTTCTCTGGAGTTGAGACCGAAAACATAAAAGTAGTTTTTATTGGCATTAGTCGCCACAGGGAGTTTGGGGAAAAAAATAATCGCGACTACAGAAATGCAGATTTTCAGATTTCATATAGTCACATTGGACTTAGCCATTTTCAGCTCTAAAGTGCTTGCTACAAGAGAGCACAGCTTAAATACACATAGATATTGGGGTTTCTTCTTTAAATATGACATGATTGTATTAAAGAAACATAAATTCTGCAACAAAAATTGTTATGACTCTGTTAGCATAAACATGGCAGCCAAAAAGGGAGTGCGAAACAGGACGAAATCTCCTTTTTGGATGTTACGAGTACTTTCTTTTATTTTTTCAAGAAACTTTTACCGAAAACTATTCAGTATTCATTATACCTACTGTTCGCAACCCATACTTTGTCGAAAAAATAATTCGCGACTACAGAAATGGGGATTTTGGAATTCCACTTCGAACTTAGCCATTTTCAGCAAAAGTGCTTGTTACAAGACAGCACAGCTTCTATGCGCATAGACAGGAAGAAAGCTCATGAGGATTTAGAATCAGTACATTGAATTCATATAAATTCTTTAAGAATTTACATTTCCTCTCCTTTCGTAATAGTATGGCAGCCCATGAACGAACTGCATTTTGTCCAATTCAGCGATGACGAGCACTTTACTTTTCATTTCTCTGGAGTTGAGACCGAAAACATAAAAGTAGTTTTTATTGGCATTAGTCGCCACAGGGAGTTTGGGGAAAAAAATAATCGCGACTACAGAAATGCAGATTTTCAGATTTCATATAGTCACATTGGACTTAGCCATTTTCAGCTCTAAAGTGCTTGCTACAAGAGAGCACAGCTTAAATACACATAGATATTGGGGCTTCTTCTTTAAATATGACATGATTGTATTAAAGAAACATAAATTCTGCAACAAAAATTGTTATGACTCTGTTAGCATAAACATGGCAGCCAAAAAGGGAGTGCGAAACAGGACGAAATCTCCTTTTTGGATGTTACGAGTACTTTCTTTTATTTTTTCAAGAAACTTTTACCGAAAACTATTCAGTATTCATTATACCTACTGTTCGCAACCCATACTTTGTCGAAAAAATAATTCGCGACTACAGAAATGGGGATTTTGGAATTCCACTTCGAACTTAGCCATTTTCAGCAAAAGTGCTTGTTACAAGACAGCACAGCTTCTATGCGCATAGACAGGAAGAAAGCTCATGAGGATTTAGAATCAGTACATTGAATTCATATAAATTCTTTAAGAATTTACATTTCCTCTCCTTTCGTAATAGTATGGCAGCCCATGAACGAACTGCATTTTGTCCAATTCAGCGATGACGAGCACTTTACTTTTTATTTCTCTGGAGTTGAGACCGAAAACATTAAAGTAATCTTTATTGGCATTAGTCGCCATAGCGAGTTTGTTGAAAAAATTAATCACGACTACAGAAATGCAGATTTTCAGATTTCATATAGTCACATTGGACGAAATCTGCTTTTTGGATTTTACGAGTACTTCTTTTTATCTTTTTAATGAATTCAGACTGGAAACCCTAAATCAGTCTTTATTCACATTAGTCGCAATAGGTAGTATGTCAAAAAAAAGTTAGGGTTAGGATTTAGAATCAGTACATTTTCAATAGTGTAAATTGTAACTGAACGTTTAACATGGGATATATAGTAATGGTCTACCCCCTGGGGTTAGCATTTAGAGTTGAGATACTTAGATACTTTTTATACTGGAGATAGTTTAGACAATGTCCATCACTTTAGTCATAATTAATTAATTTTCATTGCCCTGGGGTTAGGATTTTCAGGGAGTACAAAAAGTGTAAATTGTAACCAAAAATGGTGGTTAGGGCATAAATCATAAAAGGAATGGGGATTGAATGAAAAAATGGGCTGGGGTTAGGCTTTATCAAGGTTTCCAATAGTTTGGCACACTTAGTTTTTCAAAAAATTAATTTCTTAAGTAATTAGTTGCGATTTTATGGACTTAGTCGTTTTTGGATGCTACGACTACTTTCTTTTATTTTTCAAGGAACTTTAACCGAAAACCATTAAGTATTCATTATACCTACTGTTCGCAATCCATACTTTGTTGAAAAAATAATTCGCGACTACAGAAATGGAGATTTTGAATTTCCACTTTGGACTTAGCCATTTTTTGACCAAAAGTGCTTGTTACAAGAGAACACAGCTTAAATACACATAGATATTGGGTTAGGGTTTGGTCGTATCGTTGGTCGAGTCGTTTTTTAAACTTTCCGATACTTAAAATAGTCCGAACTATCTACAGTAGAAAAGGTTTTTAAATATCCTAACTACAAATGCTAGTCCCAAGGGGTAGAACATTAAAACAATCGATAATTTTTGAGCCCGGAAAAATTCTTAGTTCATAAGTCACTTTTTACAACTTTCGTCGTTTTTTACACTTTTTAGGTTTGGTCGTATCGTTGGTCGAATCGTTTTTTACACTTTCCGGTACTTAAAATAGTCCGAACTATCTACAGTAGAAAAGGTTTTTAAATATCCTAACTACAAATGCTAGTCCCAAGGGGTAGAACATTAAAACAATCGATAATTTTTGAGCCCGGAAAAATTCTTACTTCATAAGTCACATTTACAACTTTCGTCGTTTTTTACACTTTTTACGTTTGGTCGTATCGTTGGTCGAGTCGTTTTTTACACTTTCCGGTACTTAAAATAGTCCGAACTATCTACAGTAGAAAATGTTTTTAAATATCCTAACTACAAATGTTAGTCCCAAGGGGTAGAACATTAAAACAATCGATAATTTTTGAGCCCGGAAAAATTCTTACTTCATAAGTCACATTTACAACTTTCGTCGTTTTTTACACTTTTTACGTTTGGTCGTATCGTTGGTCGAGTCGTTTTTTACACTTTCCGGTACTTAAAATAGTCCGAACTATCTACAGTAGAAAAGGTTTTTAAATATCCTAACTACAAATGCTAGTCCCAAGGGGTAGAACATTAAAACAATCGATAATTTTTGAGCCCGGAAAAATTCTTACTTCATAAGTCACATTTACAACTTTCGTCGTTTTTTTACACTTTTTAGGTTTGGTCGTATCGTTGGTCGAGTCGTTTTTTACACTTTCCGGTACTTAAAATAGTCCGAACTATCTACAGTAGAAAATGTTTTTAAATATCCTAACTACAAATGCTAGTCCCAAGGGGTAGAACATTAAAACAATCGATAATTTTTGAGCCCGGAAAAATTCTTACTTCATAAGTCACATTTACAACTTTCGTCGTTTTTTACACTTTTTACGTTTGGTCGTATCGTTGGTCGAGTCGTTTTTTACACTTTCCGGTACTTAAAATAGTCCGAACTATCTACAGTAGAAAATGTTTTTAAATATCCTAACTACAAATGCTAGTCCCAAGGGGTAGAACATTAAAACAATCGATAATTTTTGAGCCCGGAAAAATTCTTACTTCATAAGTCACATTTACAACTTTCGTCGTTTTTTACACTTTTTACGTTTGGTCGTATCGTTGGTCGAGTCGTTTTTTACACTTTCCGGTACTTAAAATAGTCCGAACTATCTACAGTAGAAAATGTTTTTAAATATCCTAACTACAAATGCTAGTCCCAAGGGGTAGAACATTAAAACAATCGATAATTTTTGAGCCCGGAAAAATTCTTACTTCATAAGTCACATTTACAACTTTCGTCGTTTTTTACACTTTTTACGTTTGGTCGTATCGTTGGTCGAGTCGTTTTTTACACTTTCCGGTACTTAAAATAGTCCGAACTATCTACAGTAGAAAAGGTTTTTAAATATCCTAACTACAAATGCTAGTCCCAAGGGGTAGAACATTAAAACAATCGATAATTTTTGAGCCCGGAAAAATTCTTACTTCATAAGTCACATTTACAACTTTCGTCGTTTTTTACACTTTTTATGTTTGGTCGTATCGTTGGTCGAGTCGTTTTTTACACTTTCCGGTACTTAAAATAGTCCGAACTATCTACAGTAGAAAAGGTTTTTAAATATCCTAACTACAAATGCTAGTCCCAAGGGGTAGAACATTAAAACAATCGATAATTTTTGAGCCCGGAAAAATTCTTACTTCATAAGTCACATTTACTAACCCTAACCCTTACAACCAAAATATCGGCGTGGCTAAATCTAGCTCCCTATATTAGGGCATAAATTAAAAAAAAGGAACTTTGACCCAAAACCATTAAGTATTCATTATACCTACTGTTCCCAAGCCATAGTTTGTCGAAAAAACAAATTGCGACTACAGAAATAGAAAACACCTATACTTGGGCTTGTTAGTGGTCCAGTGTAAATTGTAACTTAAGTGTCCAAAAATAGTGGTTAGGGCATAAATCAAAAAAAAAAAAAAAAAGGAACTTTGACCAAAAACCATTAAGTATTCATTATACCTACTGTTCCCAAGCCATAGTTTGTCGAAAAAAACAAATCGCGACTACAGAAATAGAAAACACCTATGCTTGGGGTTGTTAGTGGTCCAGTGTAAATTGTAACTTAAGTGTCCAAAAATGGTGGTTAGGGCATAAATCATAAAAGAAATGGGGATTGAATGGAAATTGGGCTGGGGGTTATGGTTTATCAAGGTTTCCAATAGTTTGGCACACTTAGTTGTTCATAAAATTAATTCGTTAAGTAATTAATTGCGATTTATTGAAAGAGGATGACCTCTCGTTTTTGGTACTGGCCACCTTGGGTTAGGGTGAAAATTGGCCAAGTCTTTAAGGGCTAGGCTTGTTACTTTTAGGGCTAGGCTTGTTACTTTAAGGGCTAGTTATTTACTTTAAGGGCTAGGCTTGCTACTTTCAGGGTTAGGCTTGCTACTTTCAGGACCCAAGGTTATGGCCCCTGAAAAAAATTTATGGTCAATTTTTGACTTTCAAAAGTGGGTCTCAATCGTCTTAGAATGGTCCAAAACACCTAGAAAACATGTCCCTAATTTAAGGTCTACCCACTTGAACTTAACCTTTTTTCAACCAACTACAGAGGACTCACTTTAAAGACTACATGGGACACAGTCTATATACAGACTACCATAAACTATTATACATGTGGTCACTCAATCTAGACTTCCTACTTTCAGGGCTATATTGGCTACCTTGGGTTAGGATGAAAAATGGCCGTCTTTAAGGGCTAGGTTAGGGTTAGGGTTACTTGTTTACTTCAAGGGCTAGTTGTTTACTTTAAGGGCTAGACTTGTTACTTAAAGGCTAGGCTTGTTACTTTCAGGACTAGGCTTGTTATTTTCAGGGCTAGGCTTGCTACTTTCAGAGCTAAGCCTTCTACTTTCACGGCTATACTGGCTACCTTGAGTTAGGGTGAAAATGTCTTTAAGGGCTAGGCTTTTTACCTTTTAGGGCTAGGCTTGTTTCTTTAAGGGCTAGTTGTTTACTTTAAGGGCTAGGCTTGCTACTATCAGGGCTAAGCTTGCTACTTTCAGGACCCAAAGTTATGGACCATTAAAAAAATTATGGTCAATTTTTGGACTTTCAAAAGTGGGTCTCACTCATCTTCGAATGGTCCAAAACACCTAGAAAACATGATCCTAATTTAAGGTCCACCCACTCGAACTTTTTTCAACCAACTACAGAGGACTCACTTTATAGACTACATGGGACACACTCTATATACAGACTACAGGGGATTCACTCTCTATACAGACTACAGGGGACTCACTCTATATACAGACTACAGGGGTCTGACTTCATGTACAGTCTAAAGGGGACTCACTCTTTAAACAGACTACAGGAGACTATATACAGACTACAGGGGACTCACTCTATATACAGACTACAGGGAACTCACTCTATATACAGACTACTGGGGACTCACTCTATATAAGAATACAGCGGACAGACTCTATATACAGACTACAGGGAACTCACTCTATATACAGACTACAGGGGACTCACTCTATGTACAGTTTAAAGGGGACTCACTTTTTAAACAGACTACAGGAGACTCTCTATATATATAGACTACAGGGGACTCACTCTATATTCAGACTACAGGGAACTCACTCTATATACAGACTACAGGGGACTTACTCTGTATACAGACTACAAGGGACTCACTCTATATACAGACTACAGGATACTTACTCTATATACAGGCTACAGGGAACTCACTTTATATAGACACTACAGGGACTCACTCTATAGACAGACTACAGGAGACTCACTCTATCTGCGTGCCACACCCTAGATGGTCAGGTCTGACGTCAATCTTGACCCCGAAACGAAAAAAAATCCTAACCCTGGCGTTTTTGTTATGGTAGATAGTTTCGTTAAAAGTGTTAATTGTAACTTAAGTCGAGAATTTAACTCGAAAAGTACTTGTCCAAAAAATTCTAAAACTTGGTCAGAAATGTTCCTTGGGACATACCATAAACTATTATACATGTGGTCACTCAATCTAGGCTTCCTACTTTCAGGGCTATATTGGCTACTTTCGGTTAGGGTGTAAAATGGCCGTCTTTAAGGGCTAGGTTAGGGTTAGGGTTACTTGTTTACTTTAAGGGCTAGTTGTTTACTTTAAGGGCTAGGCTTGTTACTTAAAGGCTAGGCTTGTTACTTTCAGGACTAGGCTTGTTATTTTCAGGGCTAGGCTTGCTACTTTCAGAGCGAAGCTTTCTACTTTCACGGCTATACTGGCTACCTTGGGTTAGGGTGAAAAATGGCCAACTCTTTAAGGGCTAGACTTCCTACTTTAAGAGCTAGGCTTGTTATTTTCAGGGCTGGCTTGCTACTTTTTGGGCTAAGCTTGCTACTTTCAAGGCTATACTGACTACCTTGGGTTAGGGTGAAAAATGTCTGTAAGGATTAGGCTTTTTTACCTTTGAGGGATAGGCTTGTTTCTTTAAGGGCTAGTTGTTTACTTTAAGGGCTAGGAATGCTGCTTTCAGGGCTAGGCTTGCTTCTTTCAGGACCAAAAGTTATGGACCCTTAAAAAAATTATGGTCAATTTTTGGACTTTCAGAAATGGGTCTCAATCATCTTAGAATGGTCCAAAACACCTAGAAAACAAGTCCCTAATTTAAGGTCTACCCACTTGAACTTAACCTTTTGTCAACCAACTACAGAGGACTCACTTTATAGACTACATCGGACACACTATATACAAACTACAGGGGATTCGCTCTCTATACAGACTACAGGGGACTCACTCCATATACAGTCTACAGGTAACTCACTCTATATACAGACTACAGGGAACTCACTCTATATACAGACTTCAGGGGACAGACTCTATATTCAGACTACAGGGAGCTCACTGTATTTACAGACTACATAGGACTCACTCTATATACAGATTACAGGGGACTGACTCTGTATACAGACTACAGGGGACTCACTCTGTATGCAGAATACAGGAGAGTTACTCTATATACAGGCTACAGGGGGCTCACTCTATATAGACACTACAGGGACTCACTCTATAGACAGACTACAGGAGACTCATTCTATCTGCGTGCCACACCCGAGATGGTCAGTTCTGACGTCAATCTTGATTCCGAAACGAAAAGGAATCCTAACCCTGGCGTGTTCGTGACGATAGATATTTTCGTTAAAAGTGTTAATTGTAACGTAATCGAGAAATTAACTGGAAAAATACTTGTCCAAAAAATTCTAAAACTTGGTCAGAAATGTTCATTGGGACATACCATAAATCATTATACATGTGTTCACTCAATCTAGGCTTCCTACTTTCAGGGCTATATTAGCTACCTTGGGTTAGGGTGAAAAATGGCCGTCTTTAAGGGCTAGGAACTCACTCTCTATACAGCCTACAGGGGACTCACTCTATTGAGAGACTACGGGGGACTCTATGTACAGTCTAAAGGGGACTCAATTTTTGGACTTTCAAAAGTGGGTCTCAATCGTCTTAGAATGGTCCAATACACCTAGAAAACAAGTCCCTAATTTAAGGTCTACCCATTGAACTTAACCTTTTGTCAACTAACTACAGAGGACTCAATTTATAGACTACATTGGACACTCTCTATATACAGACTACAGGGGATTCGCTCTCTATACAGACTACAGGGGACTCACTTTGTATGCAGAATACAGGAGACTCACTCTATATACAGATTACATTGAATTCACTCTGTATACAGACTACAGGGGACTCACTCTATATACAGACTACAGAATACTTACTCTATATACAGGCCACAGGGGACTCATTCTACATAGACACTACAAGGACTCACTCTATAGACAGACTACAGGAGACTCACTCTATCTGCGTGTCACATCCGAGATTGTCTGTTCTGACGTCAATCTTGACCCCGAAACGAAAAGAAATCCTAACCCTGACGTTTTCGTTACGGTAGATATTTTCGTTAAGAGTGTTAATTGTAACCTAAGTCGAGAAATTAACTCGAAAAATACTTGTCCAAAAAAACCTAAAACTTGGTCATAAATGTTCCTTGGAACATACCATAAACTATTATACATGTGGTCACTCAATCTAGGCTTCCTACTTTCAGGGCTATATTGGCTACCTTGGCTTAGAGTGAAAAATGGCCGTCTTTAAGGGCTAGGTTGGGGTTAGGGTTACTTGTTTACTTTAAGGGCTAGTTGTTTACTTTAAGGGCTAGGCTTGTTACTTAAAGGCTAGGCTTGTTACTTTCAGGGCTAGGCTTGTTATTTTCAGGGCTAGGCTTGCTACTTTCAGAGCGAAGCTTTCTACTTTCACGGCTATACTGGCTACCTTGGGTTAGGGTGAAAAATGGCCAACTCTTTAAGGGCTAGACTTCCTACTTTAAGGGCTAGGCTTGTTATTTTCAGGGCTTGCTTACTACTGGGGACTCACTTTATACACAGACTACAGGGAACGCACTCTCTATACAGACTACAGGGAACTCAATCTATATAAAACTACAGAAGACCCACTCTATACACATACTACAGGGAACGCACTCTATATACAGACTACAGAGGACTCACTTTATAGACTACAGGGTTAGGGTTAGGATTAGGGGCCCTAAGACAAAGTTGGGCACTTTGGTTTTTGCTCCCCACCGGACTCCTGTAATCACTGGAGCATTTGCCTTGGATGGGTCCGATATGCTCTGAAAATGCCCTAAGAATGACCGCTAGTGGGGTCATGAATCTCATCGGGACCCAAAGTTATGGTCCCTTAAAAAATTATGGTCATTTTTTGGACTTTCAAAAGTTGGTCTCAATCGTCTTAGAATGGTTTAAAACACTTAGAAAACATGTCCCCAATTTAAGGTCCACCCACTTGGACTTAACATTTTGGCAGCCAAAAAGGGAGTGCGAAACAGGACGACCTCTCGTTTTTGGATGTTACGAGTACTTAATCTTATTTTTTCAAGGAACCTTGACCGAAAACCATTAAGTATTCATTATACCTACTGTTCCCAAGCCATAGTTTGTCGAAAAAACAAATTGCGACTACACAAATAGAAAACAGCTATACTTCGGCTTGTTAGTGGTCCAGTGTAAATTGTAACTTAAGTGTCCAAAAACGGTGGTTAGGGCATAAATCAAAAAAAAAAAGGAACTTTCACCGAAAACCATTAAGTATTCATTATACCTACTGTTCCCAAGCCATAGGTTGTCGAAAAAAACAAATCGCGACTACAGAAATAGAAAACACCTATACTTGGGCTTGTTAGTGGTCCAGTGTAAATTGTAACTTAAGTGTCCAAAAACGGTGGTTAGGGCATAAATCATAAAAGGAATGGGGATTGAATGGAAATTGGGCTGGGGCTTAGGGTTCATTATACCTACTGTTCCCAAGCTATAGTTTGTCGAAAAAAAAAACAAATCGCGACTACAGATATAGAAAACACCTACACTTGGGCTTGTTAGTGGTCCAGTGTAAATTGTAACTTAAGTGTCCAAAAATGGTGGTTAGGGCATAAATCATAAAAGGAATGGGGATTGAATGGAAATTGGGCTGGGGGTTAGGGTTTATAAAGGTTTCCAATAGTTTGGCACACTTAGTTGTTCAAAAAATTAATTCGTAATTAATTGCGATTTTATGGACTTAGACAATTTCAGCGTAATCGCCTGTTACAAAAGCGCACAGCTTAAATAGAGATAGATATTGAGACTTCTTTAAATATAACATGATTGCAGTAAATCAACATAAATTCTGCAACAAAAATTATTACAACTCTGTTCGTTAAAATATGGCAGCCAAGAAGGGAGTGCGAAACAGGACGACCTCTCATTTTTGATACTGGCTACCTTGGGTTAGGGTGAAAAATGTTCAAGTGTTTAAGGGCTAGGCTTGTTACTTTTAGGGCTAGGCTTGTTATTTTGGACAATGTCCATCACTTTAGTCATAATTAATTAATTTTAATTGCCCTGGGGTTAGGATTTCCAGGGGGTCCAAAAAGTGTAAATTGTAACTTGTGTCCAAAAATGGTGGTTAGGGCATAAATCATAGAAGGAATGGGGATTGAATGGAAATTGGGCTGGGGCTTAGGGTTTATCAAGGTTACCAATAGTTTGGCACACTTAGTTGTTCAAAAAATTAATTCGTTAAATAATTAATTGCGCTTTTATGGACTTAATCGATTTCAGCAAAACTGCTTGTTACAAGAGAGCACAGCTTAAATACAGATATATATTGGGACTTCTTCTTTAAATATAAGATTATTGCAGTAAATAAACATAAATTCTGTAACAGAAATCATTACCACTCTGTCAGTATAAACATGGCAGCCAGAAAGGGAGTACGAAACAGGACGAAATCTCCTTTTTGGATGTTGCGAGTACTTTCTTTTATTTTTTAAAGAAAGGTTGACAAAAAACCATTAAGTATTCATTATACCTACTGTTCGCAACCCATAGTTTGTTGAAGAAATAATTCGCAACTACAGAAATGGAGATTTTGGAATTCCATTTGGACTTAGCCATTTTCAGCAACAGTGCTTGTTACAAGAGAGCACAGCTTAAATACAGATAGATATTGGGACTTCTTCTTTAAATATAAGCTGATTGCAGTAAATAAACATATATTCTGCAACAAAACTTATTATGACTCTGTCAGTATAAACATGGCAGCCAGAAAGGGAGTACGAAACAGGACGAAATCTCCTTTTTGGATGTTACGAGTACTTTCTTTTATTTTTTAAAAAAAGGTTAACCGACAACCATTAAGTATTCATTATACCTACTGTTCGCAATCCATAGTTTGTCGAAAAAATAATTCGCAACTACAGAAATGGGGATTTTGGAATTCCACTTTGGACTTAGCCATTTTCAGCAAAAGTGCCTTTTACAAGAGAGCACAGCTTAAGTACAGATAGATATTGGGACTTCTTCTTTCAATATAAGATGATTGCAGTAAATAAACATACATTCTGCAACAAAAATCATTACCACTCTGTCGGTATAAACATGGCAGCTAGAAAGGGAGTGCGAAACAGGACGAAATCTCCTTTTTGGATGTTACGAGTACTCTCTTTTATTTTTTAAAGGAAGTTTGACCGACAACCATTAAGTATTCATTATACCTACTGTTCGCAACCCATAGTTTGTCGAAGAAATAATTCGCAACTACAGAAATGGAGATTTTGGAATTCCACTTGGACTTAGCCATTTTCAGCAACAGTGCTTGTTACAAGAGAGCACAGCTTAAATACAGATAGATATTGGGACTTCTTTTTTAAATATAAGCTGATTGCAGTAAATAAACATATATTCTGCAACAAAACTTATTATGACTCTGTCAGTATAAACATGGCAGCCAGAAAGGGAGTACGAAACAGGACGAAATCTCCTTTTTGGATGTTACGAGTACTTTCTTTTATTTTTTAAAAAAAGGTTAACCGACAACCATTAAGTATTCATTATACCTACTGTTCGCAATCCATAGTTTGTCGAAAAAATAATTCGCAACTACAGAAATGGGGATTTTGGAATTCCACTTTGGACTTAGCCATTTTCAGCAAAAGTGCTTGTTACAAGAGAGCACAGCTTAAATACAGATAGATATTGGGACTTCTTCTTTCAATATAAGATGATTGCAGTAAATAAACATAAATTCTGCAACAAAAATTATTACGATTCTGTTCGTTAAAATATGGTAGCCAAAAAGGGAGTGCGAAACAGGACAAAATCTCGTTTTTGGATGTTACGAGTAAGGAATTTAGACCAAAAACCATCGAAAGAAATTATTTTTCCTAATTTATGCTATTTCAATCTTTATTAGTCTTATTTACCCCGAAACAGTCGAAATTAACCAAGAAATCAGAAAAAAGTTCTAACCACAGGGTTAGGAAGTGTAAATTGTAACTTAATTTTCAAGCGCATATAGATCATACCCTTTTATAAAAATTCTGCGTGCCATCCCCGAGATGGTCAGTTCTGACGTCAATCTTTACCCCAAAACGAAAAAAAATCCTAACCATGGTGTTTTCGTTACAGTAGATATTTTCTTAAAAAGTGTAAATTGTAACTTAAGTTGAGAAATTAACTCGAAAAGTACTGGTCCAAAAATTCTAAAACTTGGTCAGAAATGTTCCTTGGGACATACCAGAAACTATTATACATGTGGTCACTCAATCTAAAATATCGAGTTTTTGACCCCCGGTTACAATTTACATGTTGAGGTTACAATTTACACATTTAAGTTACAATTTACACTTTGCTAAGTTACAATTTACACTTTTTGGCTTTTGGTCTTCTCTAAGTTACAAAAAGTGTTAATTTAAGTTACAATTTACATGAAGCATATAACCCTAACCCTAACCCTAACCCTAACCCTTAACCCTAACCCTAACCCTAACCCTAACCTAACCCTAACCCTAACCTAACCCTAACCCTAACCCTAACCTAACCCTAACCCTAACCCTAACCCTAACCCAGGTATAGGGTATATGGTATAAGGTATAGGGTGTAGGGTGCAGGGTATAGGGTATAGGGTGCAGGGTGCAGGGTATAGGGTATAGGGTATAGGGTGCAGGGTATAGGGTGCAGGGTATAGGGTATAAGGTATAGGGTATATGGTATAAGGTATAGGGTGTAGGGTGCAGGGTATAGGGTATAGGGTGTAGGGTGCAGGGTATAGGGTATAGGGTGCAGGGTATAGGGTGCAGGGTATAAGGTGCAGGGTATAGGGTGTAGGGTATAGGGTATAGGGTGCAGGGTGTAGGGTATAGGGTATAGGGTGCAGGGTGTAGGGTATAGGGTATAGGGTGCAGGGTACAGGGTGCCTTATACCCTATACCCTGTACCTTACACCCTGTACCTTACACCCTGTACCTTATACCCTGTACCTTACACCCTGTACCTTATTCCTTGTGCATTTTCATACTGTGAATCTATCTTATTATACTAAGAAATCTTTAGATATTTGGACAAAGCCAGTCAAATAGAGGATAATCTCTAAAATGTTTGTGCAATTACCTATTCTATATGTACTACTCGGGCCATGATTTATGAAAACATATTCAATTATTATGTACAGTGCTCAACATAGTGATACTATCGATCCGTACTATGCATGTCCAAAGCACGTTAAATTGGGATAAATATTTATCGATACCAGTACATGTACATTTTAAATGTCTACAAATTACTGCCACTGTGTGTTGTTTGTCACATATCTGAAATATCTTTTTCATCCAAAACAACCTGTATTAGCACGAATTGAAACAGCAATCTATATATTGCAAACGCCATGCAATGACTTCGAAATTCATGTGATTATCCTATAATGCAATTGCTCCTATTCATATCTTCTAATTTTAGATTCGGAATTTCTATTCTATTTTTAGAAAAAAATCAAACTAAAAAATCAAAGCGCTTGGTCTTCCTATAACCCTAACCCTAACCCTAACCCTTAACCCTAACCCTAACCCTAACCCTAACCCTTAACCCTAACCCTAACCCTAACCCTGCAGGGTATAGGGTATAGGGTGCAGGGTATAGGGTGCAGGGTATAGGGTATAGGGTATAGGGTGCAGGGTATAGGGTATAGGGTATAGGGTGCAGGGTATAGGGTATAGGGTGTAGGGTATAGGGTGCAGGGTGCAGGGTATAGGGTATAGGGTATAGGGTTTTGGGTGCAGGGTATAGGGTATAAGGTATAGGGTATATGGTATAAGGTATAGGGTGTAGGGTGCAGGGTATAGGGTATAGGGTGCAGGGTGCAGGGTGCAGGGTATAGGGTATAGGGTATAGGGTGCAGGGTATAGGGTGCAGGGTATAGGGTATAAGGTATAGGGTATATGGTATAAGGTATAGGGTGTAGGGTGCAGGGTATAGGGTATAGGGTGTAGGGTGCAGGGTATAGGGTATAGGGTGCAGGGTATAGGGTGCAGGGTATAAGGTGCAGGGTATAGGGTGTAGGGTATAGGGTATAGGGTGCAGGGTGTAGGGTATAGGGTATAGGGTGCAGGGTGTAGGGTATAGGGTATAGGGTGCAGGGTACAGGGTGCCTTATACCCTATACCCTGTACCTTACACCCTGTACCTTACACCCTGTACCTTATACCCTGTACCTTACACCCTGTACCTTATACCCTGTACCCTACACCCTGTACCCTATACCTTACACCCTGTACCTTATTCCTTGTGCATTTTCATACTGTGAATCTATCTTATTATACTAAGAAATCTTTAGATATTTGGACAAAGCCAGTCAAATAGAGGATAATCTCTAAAATGTTTGTGCAATTACCTATTCTATATGTACTACTCGGGCCATGATTTATGAAAACATATTCAATTATTATGTACAGTGCTCAACATAGTGATACTATCGATCCGTACTATGCATGTCCAAAGCACGTTAAATTGGGATAAATATTTATCGATACCAGTACATGTACATTTTAAATGTCTACAAATTACTGCCACTGTGTGTTGTTTGTCACATATCTGAAATATCTTTTTCATCCAAAACAACCTGTATTAGCACGAATTGAAACAGCAATCTATATATTGCAAACGCCATGCAATGACTTCGAAATTCATGTGATTATCCTATAAT
>NC_079166.1:98177362-98197362 GCF_947568905.1 Ostrea edulis | reverse complement strand
TTCACTAAAGGTTGTCTAGGGTTATTTTACAGGGACCTCTCTTGGCAGCAGGCCCAACAGTGATGAGGATTAACAGACTACATTTTTTGTTGTAGTATTATTATCATTAGTATTATTATCATTATTGTTTATTGTACTATTTGGTGGTGGCTCTATGTACTGAATACAGTTCATTGGAAACGTCTTTGCATTTGGTGTCTTTTATTTCATGGGAGCCCCACGAGGAACAATGGGGTCGGTCTTGCCCCCAGTAGGGCTCAGCAGCAAGTCTAAAAAAAAAAGTGGGCCCAACACACATGACTTAGGATGATCAAGGGGCAAGTTGACCCTAAAAACGTTACAAATCCAACACTTTCGATCGGACATATCTCGGGACCTTCTATCGACACCCGGAAGGGCAGGTCCCTAGAGGGGCCGACAATCAGTTTGGGGTCACCCTCTTAAAAGGGTCATGTCGGGGTAGGGTTTTTAGACCTTTGTCCCCCATTCACCCCATGGGGCCATAGAGTGGGGCCCCTTCATGTTAACCCCCAGAAAATATGAGGGCTGACCCCATCCAGTGGGGCTCAGTCACCAGTCTTAAAATTCGTAACCCGATTTTGGGAACCCCTGACCCCAAGGGGGCCGAGAACGGACCCCTCTGAGGTCCCACCCCAATGGGGGTCCTCTGGCCCCCTCCACCCCAGACCTACATGTTCTCCAATAAGGGGTGTCACTTTAGACCACTTTGGCCCCAAAGGGGCAAGTTTGCCCCACATGGGGTAAAGGGCGTTACGAGGGAAGGTCCCTCCCCAAAGATGAGCCCTCTAGCCCCACTCGTCTGGCAGTGGGGGCGATTGGCAAATGGGCCAACCCTTCTTTTTTTAAGGGCAATTTTGGTTACATTTAAGGGCTAACTTGGCTACCGGAAAGGGAGATTGGAAAATTGAGCCCCTCTTTTTTCAGGCAATTTCGGTTACATTTAAGGGCTAATTTGGCTACCGGAATAATAACCTTCCTATCTCGGTACCCCCTTTTTTAAGGGACCCCATTTTCTCCACACGTATCCCCTAAGGGGCCCTCTGAAGACCCCTGGAAGGGTAGGCCCCAACAAGGTCACCAGAAAGGGGCCAGAGTGAATTGAAATCAACCTTTTAGGAAGGAAAAGTCACTGGGGGTTTGGGGCCCCTTGCCCCCAACGGGTCCCAGGGGGGCATCAGAGTGGGGCCAGGAGAGTTTGGAGAAGAAAAAAAGTGAAGTAGCCAAGTAGCCCTGCAGGTGACCACCTTAGCCCTTTCTTTAAGGGCATCGGGCAAAAATGGTTACTGCCCTAAAAGACTTAGCCATTTTTCTTTTAGGGCAGCGGGCAAAATGGTTACTGCCCTAAAAGACTTAGCCATTTTTCTTTAAGGGCAGCGGGCAAGGTGGCCACAAAGGCCCTAAAAGACTTAGTTTTTTTCACCCCAACTCAGGTAGCCAAAGTGTCCCTCGTTAGGGTGGGCCCCTTATGGGGTCGGAACGGAGGGGCCGGGGGGCGGAGGGCCCCGGACACAGGGGTCAGACCCTCGAAATGTCCGGGGAACCCCCAAAGGACCCGAAAGGGGGCGCAGTTTCCAAAGCAGGCCCAGACCCCCTTTTCATGTGTCTTGACCCTCGGGACCGGAAGTCCCTAAGGACCCTTTTTTGTCAACAAGACCCACTTGGGGGCCCTTTACGGACCCCTTGCATTTTTTGGCCCCCACAAGGGGCAAAAAAAGGGATTGTCGTCACCACTTTAAAAGGGTTACGTTAGAAAAAGATATCGGGCCCCTAACCCCTAATTGGCCCCCTGGAACCAGAGAGTGGGGCCAGCCCTTTGACCCCATAAAAAGGGTCTGGTCTGGCCCCGTCGGAAAGGGGCACGGTCACAAGTCAAAAAATGTCGGCCCCTACCCTGACGAGCCCTGGCCCCTGGCGTCCCCTTTCACCCCAAGGGGGTCGAGTTGGCCCCCCGTATGGGGTCCATCCGCCGTTGGGGCCCTCTAGCCCCATCGACCCCCGGAGGTCAGGTCTACCAAAAAGGGGTCGACAAAACCCTATACCCAAAAGGGGTTTGGGACCCCAAAAGGGGTTCCTTGGCCCCGTGTGGGGCAAGGGCTGGCCCCTGGGAGGACTCTGGCCCCCATAGGATCAAAATATTTCCAACCCCCTGACCACACCAGGTCGCGTAGAAAAGGGTGAAAACTCGTAGGGCTTCGGACCCCAAGGGGCTCGACTGGCCCCAGGGGGTTACTGAGACAAAGTGGGGCACTTTTGCCCCATCGACCCCGGAGCACCCACTCTCGTAGAAAGAGGTGGCGAAACATGGGGTTCCCGATCCGGAGGGGATCCACGGGACCCCTAAGGGTCCAGGCCGATCCCTAAGAAGGGTCCTCGACCCAGGGGTCGAAAACTACCCTCTCCGAGAATATTTCTGGGGCCTCCACCCTTTGGGTCTGCGACCCTTTTGGGGTCCTGGATGAGGTAGCCATTTGTGCCCTTAAAAGACTTGGACATTTTCATCCCCAAAATGAGGTAGCCATTTGGCCCTAAAAGACTTAGAAATTTTCATCCCCCATGAAGTAGCCAAGTAACCTTGCAGGTGACCACTTTAGCCCTTTCTTTAAGGGCATCGGGCAAAAATGGTTACTGCCCGAATGGACTTGGCCATTTTTCTATCGGGCATCGGGCAAAATAGTTACTGCCCTAAAAGATTTAGCCATTTTTCTTTTAGGGCAGCGGGCAAAGTGGCCACAAAGGCCCTAAAAGACTTAGTTTTTTTCACCCCAACTCAGGTAGCCAAAGTATCCCTCGTTAGGGTGGGCCCCTTATGGGGTCGGAACGGAGGGGCCGGGGGCGGAGGGTCCCGGACACAGGGGTCAGACCCTCGAAATGTCCGGGGAACCCCCAAAGGACCCGAAAGGGGGCGCAGTTTCCAAGGCAGCCCCAGACCCCCTTTTCATGTGTCCTGACCCTTGGGACCGGAAGTCCCTAGGGACCCTTTTTTGTCAAGAAGACCCACCTGGGGGGGGCCTTTACCGACCCCTTGCATTTTTTGGCCCCCACAAGGGGCAAAAAAAGGGATTGTCGTCACCACTTTAAAAGGGTGACGTTAGAAAAAGATTTCGGGCCCCTAGCCCCTAACTGGCCCCATGGGGCCCGAGAGTGGGGCCAGCCCTTTGACCCCACAAAAAGGGTCTGGTCTGGCCCCGTCGAAAAGGGGCACGGTCACAAGTCAAAAAATGTCGGCCCCTACCCTGACGACCCCTGGCCCCTGGCGGCCCCTTTGACCCCAAGAGGGTCGAGTTCGCCCCCCGTGTGGGGTCCATCCGCCGTTGGGGCCCTCTAGCCCCATCGACCCCCGGAGGGCAGGTCTGCCAAAAAGGGGTCGACAAAACCCTATACCCAAAAGGGGTTTGCGACCCCAAAAGGGGTTCCTTGGCCCCATGTGGGGCAAGGGCTGGCCCCTGGGAGGACTCTGGCCCCCATAGGGTCAAAATAGTTCTAACCCCCTGACCACACCAGGTCGCGTAGAAAAGGGTGAAAACTCGTAGGGTTTCGGACCCCAAGGGGCTCAACTGGCCCCAGGTGGGGTAGGGGCCGGCCCCGAGGGGGCTACTGAGACAAAGTGGGGCACTTTTGCCCCATCGACCCCGGAGCACCAACTCTCGCAGAAAGAGGTGGCGAAACATGGGGTTCCCGATCCGGAGGGGATCCACGGGACCCCTAGGGGTCGAGGCAGATCCCTAAGAAGGGTCCTCGACCCAGTCTGGGTCCTGTAGCTCGATCGGGTCCAAAGTGACAATTTTTTTATTTTTTTTAGGTTTTGGCTACCTACCGGACTCCTGCTGGTCACTGGGGCCTTGACCTTGGAGGGGTCAGATGGACTCTGAAAAGGTCCTCCGAATGACCCCTAGTGGGGTCCCGAATCTCATGGGGACCCAAAGTTATGGCCCCTGATTGGACAATTTCGGGTCTATTTTGGGACTTTCAAAAGTCGGTCTCAAGGGTCTTAGAATGGTCCAAAACCCCTAGAAAACGGGTCCCCAATTTCAGGTCCACCCACTTGGACTTAAACTTTTTTCAAAATATCGAAGTCACCCCAGCGGACCTCTGGGTCGCCACAGGGCAGGGCAATGTAACCCAATGGCCTGGCCAAGTAACCAAACTGACCCTCTGAGGTAGACATAAGGGACCGATGCCCGATTTTAATCTTTTGAATGCCCGCTCAGGTAATGAAAAATCCCGATCAGGTAATGAAACATGCCCGTTAGTTACTAAATGAGCCCTCGGACTTTCCATTAGCATAACCCTAACCCTAACCCTAACCCTAACCCTAACCCTTAACCCTAACCCTAACCCTAACCCTAACCCAAACCCTAACCCTAACCCTAACCATAAACCCTAACCCTAACCCTAAACCTAACCCTAACCCTAACCCTAACCCTAACCCCAACCCTAACCCTAACCCTAACCCAAACCCTAACCCTAACCCTAACCCTAAACCCTAACCCTAACCCTAACCCTAACCCAAAAAAGTTTGAAATTCCATCAATTGACCCTAACCACAGGGTGTCAAAAAATCAGAAGTGTAAATTGTAACTTAGGTCATTTGGTCTTCTAGGGTTATGGCTACAGGGGCTTGACCCCCGGGTTTAGGGCCTTAGTTTGACCCCTAAACATATTATTTCTAACCCCCACCTAACCCCCAATTAGCAAAAAGTAGTAGAAAATTCGTATAAAAATTGTCCTCTAGTGGGGTACATTATTCTCAACACAAATTTCACTGAGGCTCAATTTCGGATGGTCTTCTGCCTAGAAATGCTTAATACTTGGTGGATTCTTATAATTTTTGGATATGTGTTGTATTAGATGCCTAGTAACAAGGTACCAAAGGCAAAAACATTTTAAAAGTGATTTTAATTACTTTTTGGCCCAAAAAACCTATACTTGGGCTTGTTAGCGGTCTAGGCCACTTAAGTTACAATTTACACTTTTGAAACCCTTGTTGTTCCCTTATTCCTTGGGATATTTGGGAATGCTTGGTGGCCCTTCACTAGGGTTTTTTAAGGGCTTTTTAGTGCACACAAAAAAAAATTTCTCCGCACCCGTTAGGGCGAGAAAAAAAAATTAAAGTCGTTTTTTTTCAAAGAACTTGAGATACTTTGAGACGTTTTATATTGAAGATAGTTTAGACAATGTCCATCACTTTAGTCATAATTAATTAATTTTAATTGCCCTGTGGTTAGGATTTTCATAAGTTACAAAAAGTGTAAATTGTAACCCAAAATGGTGGTTAGGGCAAAAATCATAAAAGGAATGGGGATTGAATGGAAATTGGGCTGAAGGTTGGGGTTTATCAAGGTTACCAATAGTTTGGCACGCTTAGTTGTTCAAAAATTTAATTCGTTAGTTATTAATTGCGATTTTATGGACTTGCTCATTTTTGGATGTTACGGGTACTTTCTTTTATTTTTTTCAAGGAACTTTGACCGAAAACCATTAAATATTCATTATACCTATTGTTCGCAACCCATAGTGTGTCGAAAAAATAATTCGCGACTACAGAAATGGAGATTTTGAATTTCCACTTTGGACTTAGCCATTTTTTGACCAAAAGTGCTTGTTACAAGAGAGCACAGCTTAAATACACATAGATATTGGGACTTCTTCTTTGAATATGACATGATTGCATTAAAGGAACATAAATTCTGCAACAAAAATTGTTATGACTCTGTTAGTATAAACATGGCAGCCAAAAAGGGAGTGCGAAACAGGACGACATCTCCTTTTTGGATGTTACGAGTACTTTCTTTTATTTTTTCAAGGAACTTTAACCGAAAACTATTAAGTATTCATTATATCTACTGTTCGCAATCCATAGTTTGTCGAAAAATAATTCGCGAATACAGAAATTGGGGAATTTAGAAAATTGCTCTTTGGACTTAGCCATTTTCATCCAAAAGTGCTTGCTACAAGAGAGCACAGCTTAAATACACATAGATATTGGGACTTCTTCTTTGAATATGACATGATTGCATTAAAGAAACAGAAATTCTGCAACAAAAATTGTTATGACTCTGTTAGCATAAACATGGCAGCCAAAAAGGGAGTGCGAAACAGGACGACATCTTGTTTTTGGATGTTACGAGTACTTTCTTTTATTTTTTCAAGGAACTTTGACCGAAAACGATTCAGTATTCATTATACCTACTGTTCGCAACCCATAGTTTGTCGAAAAAATAATTCGCGACTACAAAAATGGGGATTTTGGAATTCCACTTTGGACATAGCCATTTTCAGCAAAAGTGCTTGTTACAAGAGAGCACAGCTTCTATGCGCATAGACAGGAAGAAAGCTCATGAGGATTTAGAATCAGTACATTGAATTCATATAAATTCTTTAAGAATTTACATTTCCTCTCCTTTCGTAATAGTATGGCAGCCCATGAACGAACTGCATTTTGTCCAATTCAGCGATGACGAGCACTTTACTTTTCATTTCTCTGGAGTTGAGACCGAAAACATAAAAGTAGTTTTTATTGGCATTAGTCGCCACAGGGAGTTTGGGGAAAAAAATAATCGCGACTACAGAAATGCAGATTTTCAGATTTCATATAGTCACATTGGACTTAGCCATTTTCAGCTCTAAAGTGCTTGCTACAAGAGAGCACAGCTTAAATACACATAGATATTGGGGCTTCTTCTTTAAATATGACATGATTGTATTAAAGAAACATAAATTCTGCAACAAAAATTGTTATGACTCTGTTAGCATAAACATGGCAGCCAAAAAGGGAGTGCGAAACAGGACGAAATCTCCTTTTTGGATGTTACGAGTACTTTCTTTTATTTTTTCAAGAAACTTTTACCGAAAACTATTCAGTATTCATTATACCTACTGTTCGCAACCCATACTTTGTCGAAAAAATAATTCGCGACTACAGAAATGGGGATTTTGGAATTCCACTTCGAACTTAGCCATTTTCAGCAAAAGTGCTTGTTACAAGACAGCACAGCTTCTATGCGCATAGACAGGAAGAAAGCTCATGAGGATTTAGAATCAGTACATTGAATTCATATAAATTCTTTAAGAATTTACATTTCCTCTCCTTTCGTAATAGTATGGCAGCCCATGAACGAACTGCATTTTGTCCAATTCAGCGATGACGAGCACTTTACTTTTCATTTCTCTGGAGTTGAGACCGAAAACATAAAAGTAGTTTTTATTGGCATTAGTCGCCACAGGGAGTTTGGGGAAAAAAATAATCGCGACTACAGAAATGCAGATTTTCAGATTTCATATAGTCACATTGGACTTAGCCATTTTCAGCTCTAAAGTGCTTGCTACAAGAGAGCACAGCTTAAATACACATAGATATTGGGGCTTCTTCTTTAAATATGACATGATTGTATTAAAGAAACATAAATTCTGCAACAAAAATTGTTATGACTCTGTTAGCATAAACATGGCAGCCAAAAAGGGAGTGCGAAACAGGACGAAATCTCCTTTTTGGATGTTACGAGTACTTTCTTTTATTTTTTCAAGAAACTTTTACCGAAAACTATTCAGTATTCATTATACCTACTGTTCGCAACCCATACTTTGTCGAAAAAATAATTCGCGACTACAGAAATGGGGATTTTGGAATTCCACTTCGAACTTAGCCATTTTCAGCAAAAGTGCTTGTTACAAGACAGCACAGCTTCTATGCGCATAGACAGGAAGAAAGCTCATGAGGATTTAGAATCAGTACATTGAATTCATATAAATTCTTTAAGAATTTACATTTCCTCTCCTTTCGTAATAGTATGGCAGCCCATGAACGAACTGCATTTTGTCCAATTCAGCGATGACGAGCACTTTACTTTTTATTTCTCTGGAGTTGAGACCGAAAACATTAAAGTAATCTTTATTGGCATTAGTCGCCATAGCGAGTTTGTTGAAAAAATTAATCACGACTACAGAAATGCAGATTTTCAGATTTCATATAGTCACATTGGACGAAATCTGCTTTTTGGATTTTACGAGTACTTCTTTTTATCTTTTTAATGAATTCAGACTGGAAACCCTAAATCAGTCTTTATTCACATTAGTCGCAATAGGTAGTATGTCAAAAAAAAGTTAGGGTTAGGATTTAGAATCAGTACATTTTCAATAGTGTAAATTGTAACTGAACGTTTAACATGGGATATATAGTAATGGTCTACCCCCTGGGGTTAGCATTTAGAGTTGAGATACTTAGATACTTTTTATACTGGAGATAGTTTAGACAATGTCCATCACTTTAGTCATAATTAATTAATTTTCATTGCCCTGGGGTTAGGATTTTCAGGGAGTACAAAAAGTGTAAATTGTAACCAAAAATGGTGGTTAGGGCATAAATCATAAAAGGAATGGGGATTGAATGAAAAAATGGGCTGGGGTTAGGCTTTATCAAGGTTTCCAATAGTTTGGCACACTTAGTTTTTCAAAAAATTAATTTCTTAAGTAATTAGTTGCGATTTTATGGACTTAGTCGTTTTTGGATGCTACGACTACTTTCTTTTATTTTTCAAGGAACTTTAACCGAAAACCATTAAGTATTCATTATACCTACTGTTCGCAATCCATACTTTGTTGAAAAAATAATTCGCGACTACAGAAATGGAGATTTTGAATTTCCACTTTGGACTTAGCCATTTTTTGACCAAAAGTGCTTGTTACAAGAGAACACAGCTTAAATACACATAGATATTGGGTTAGGGTTTGGTCGTATCGTTGGTCGAGTCGTTTTTTAAACTTTCCGATACTTAAAATAGTCCGAACTATCTACAGTAGAAAAGGTTTTTAAATATCCTAACTACAAATGCTAGTCCCAAGGGGTAGAACATTAAAACAATCGATAATTTTTGAGCCCGGAAAAATTCTTAGTTCATAAGTCACTTTTTACAACTTTCGTCGTTTTTTACACTTTTTAGGTTTGGTCGTATCGTTGGTCGAATCGTTTTTTACACTTTCCGGTACTTAAAATAGTCCGAACTATCTACAGTAGAAAAGGTTTTTAAATATCCTAACTACAAATGCTAGTCCCAAGGGGTAGAACATTAAAACAATCGATAATTTTTGAGCCCGGAAAAATTCTTACTTCATAAGTCACATTTACAACTTTCGTCGTTTTTTACACTTTTTACGTTTGGTCGTATCGTTGGTCGAGTCGTTTTTTACACTTTCCGGTACTTAAAATAGTCCGAACTATCTACAGTAGAAAATGTTTTTAAATATCCTAACTACAAATGTTAGTCCCAAGGGGTAGAACATTAAAACAATCGATAATTTTTGAGCCCGGAAAAATTCTTACTTCATAAGTCACATTTACAACTTTCGTCGTTTTTTACACTTTTTACGTTTGGTCGTATCGTTGGTCGAGTCGTTTTTTACACTTTCCGGTACTTAAAATAGTCCGAACTATCTACAGTAGAAAAGGTTTTTAAATATCCTAACTACAAATGCTAGTCCCAAGGGGTAGAACATTAAAACAATCGATAATTTTTGAGCCCGGAAAAATTCTTACTTCATAAGTCACATTTACAACTTTCGTCGTTTTTTTACACTTTTTAGGTTTGGTCGTATCGTTGGTCGAGTCGTTTTTTACACTTTCCGGTACTTAAAATAGTCCGAACTATCTACAGTAGAAAATGTTTTTAAATATCCTAACTACAAATGCTAGTCCCAAGGGGTAGAACATTAAAACAATCGATAATTTTTGAGCCCGGAAAAATTCTTACTTCATAAGTCACATTTACAACTTTCGTCGTTTTTTACACTTTTTACGTTTGGTCGTATCGTTGGTCGAGTCGTTTTTTACACTTTCCGGTACTTAAAATAGTCCGAACTATCTACAGTAGAAAATGTTTTTAAATATCCTAACTACAAATGCTAGTCCCAAGGGGTAGAACATTAAAACAATCGATAATTTTTGAGCCCGGAAAAATTCTTACTTCATAAGTCACATTTACAACTTTCGTCGTTTTTTACACTTTTTACGTTTGGTCGTATCGTTGGTCGAGTCGTTTTTTACACTTTCCGGTACTTAAAATAGTCCGAACTATCTACAGTAGAAAATGTTTTTAAATATCCTAACTACAAATGCTAGTCCCAAGGGGTAGAACATTAAAACAATCGATAATTTTTGAGCCCGGAAAAATTCTTACTTCATAAGTCACATTTACAACTTTCGTCGTTTTTTACACTTTTTACGTTTGGTCGTATCGTTGGTCGAGTCGTTTTTTACACTTTCCGGTACTTAAAATAGTCCGAACTATCTACAGTAGAAAAGGTTTTTAAATATCCTAACTACAAATGCTAGTCCCAAGGGGTAGAACATTAAAACAATCGATAATTTTTGAGCCCGGAAAAATTCTTACTTCATAAGTCACATTTACAACTTTCGTCGTTTTTTACACTTTTTATGTTTGGTCGTATCGTTGGTCGAGTCGTTTTTTACACTTTCCGGTACTTAAAATAGTCCGAACTATCTACAGTAGAAAAGGTTTTTAAATATCCTAACTACAAATGCTAGTCCCAAGGGGTAGAACATTAAAACAATCGATAATTTTTGAGCCCGGAAAAATTCTTACTTCATAAGTCACATTTACTAACCCTAACCCTTACAACCAAAATATCGGCGTGGCTAAATCTAGCTCCCTATATTAGGGCATAAATTAAAAAAAAGGAACTTTGACCCAAAACCATTAAGTATTCATTATACCTACTGTTCCCAAGCCATAGTTTGTCGAAAAAACAAATTGCGACTACAGAAATAGAAAACACCTATACTTGGGCTTGTTAGTGGTCCAGTGTAAATTGTAACTTAAGTGTCCAAAAATAGTGGTTAGGGCATAAATCAAAAAAAAAAAAAAAAAGGAACTTTGACCAAAAACCATTAAGTATTCATTATACCTACTGTTCCCAAGCCATAGTTTGTCGAAAAAAACAAATCGCGACTACAGAAATAGAAAACACCTATGCTTGGGGTTGTTAGTGGTCCAGTGTAAATTGTAACTTAAGTGTCCAAAAATGGTGGTTAGGGCATAAATCATAAAAGAAATGGGGATTGAATGGAAATTGGGCTGGGGGTTATGGTTTATCAAGGTTTCCAATAGTTTGGCACACTTAGTTGTTCATAAAATTAATTCGTTAAGTAATTAATTGCGATTTATTGAAAGAGGATGACCTCTCGTTTTTGGTACTGGCCACCTTGGGTTAGGGTGAAAATTGGCCAAGTCTTTAAGGGCTAGGCTTGTTACTTTTAGGGCTAGGCTTGTTACTTTAAGGGCTAGTTATTTACTTTAAGGGCTAGGCTTGCTACTTTCAGGGTTAGGCTTGCTACTTTCAGGACCCAAGGTTATGGCCCCTGAAAAAAATTTATGGTCAATTTTTGACTTTCAAAAGTGGGTCTCAATCGTCTTAGAATGGTCCAAAACACCTAGAAAACATGTCCCTAATTTAAGGTCTACCCACTTGAACTTAACCTTTTTTCAACCAACTACAGAGGACTCACTTTAAAGACTACATGGGACACAGTCTATATACAGACTACCATAAACTATTATACATGTGGTCACTCAATCTAGACTTCCTACTTTCAGGGCTATATTGGCTACCTTGGGTTAGGATGAAAAATGGCCGTCTTTAAGGGCTAGGTTAGGGTTAGGGTTACTTGTTTACTTCAAGGGCTAGTTGTTTACTTTAAGGGCTAGACTTGTTACTTAAAGGCTAGGCTTGTTACTTTCAGGACTAGGCTTGTTATTTTCAGGGCTAGGCTTGCTACTTTCAGAGCTAAGCCTTCTACTTTCACGGCTATACTGGCTACCTTGAGTTAGGGTGAAAATGTCTTTAAGGGCTAGGCTTTTTACCTTTTAGGGCTAGGCTTGTTTCTTTAAGGGCTAGTTGTTTACTTTAAGGGCTAGGCTTGCTACTATCAGGGCTAAGCTTGCTACTTTCAGGACCCAAAGTTATGGACCATTAAAAAAATTATGGTCAATTTTTGGACTTTCAAAAGTGGGTCTCACTCATCTTCGAATGGTCCAAAACACCTAGAAAACATGATCCTAATTTAAGGTCCACCCACTCGAACTTTTTTCAACCAACTACAGAGGACTCACTTTATAGACTACATGGGACACACTCTATATACAGACTACAGGGGATTCACTCTCTATACAGACTACAGGGGACTCACTCTATATACAGACTACAGGGGTCTGACTTCATGTACAGTCTAAAGGGGACTCACTCTTTAAACAGACTACAGGAGACTATATACAGACTACAGGGGACTCACTCTATATACAGACTACAGGGAACTCACTCTATATACAGACTACTGGGGACTCACTCTATATAAGAATACAGCGGACAGACTCTATATACAGACTACAGGGAACTCACTCTATATACAGACTACAGGGGACTCACTCTATGTACAGTTTAAAGGGGACTCACTTTTTAAACAGACTACAGGAGACTCTCTATATATATAGACTACAGGGGACTCACTCTATATTCAGACTACAGGGAACTCACTCTATATACAGACTACAGGGGACTTACTCTGTATACAGACTACAAGGGACTCACTCTATATACAGACTACAGGATACTTACTCTATATACAGGCTACAGGGAACTCACTTTATATAGACACTACAGGGACTCACTCTATAGACAGACTACAGGAGACTCACTCTATCTGCGTGCCACACCCTAGATGGTCAGGTCTGACGTCAATCTTGACCCCGAAACGAAAAAAAATCCTAACCCTGGCGTTTTTGTTATGGTAGATAGTTTCGTTAAAAGTGTTAATTGTAACTTAAGTCGAGAATTTAACTCGAAAAGTACTTGTCCAAAAAATTCTAAAACTTGGTCAGAAATGTTCCTTGGGACATACCATAAACTATTATACATGTGGTCACTCAATCTAGGCTTCCTACTTTCAGGGCTATATTGGCTACTTTCGGTTAGGGTGTAAAATGGCCGTCTTTAAGGGCTAGGTTAGGGTTAGGGTTACTTGTTTACTTTAAGGGCTAGTTGTTTACTTTAAGGGCTAGGCTTGTTACTTAAAGGCTAGGCTTGTTACTTTCAGGACTAGGCTTGTTATTTTCAGGGCTAGGCTTGCTACTTTCAGAGCGAAGCTTTCTACTTTCACGGCTATACTGGCTACCTTGGGTTAGGGTGAAAAATGGCCAACTCTTTAAGGGCTAGACTTCCTACTTTAAGAGCTAGGCTTGTTATTTTCAGGGCTGGCTTGCTACTTTTTGGGCTAAGCTTGCTACTTTCAAGGCTATACTGACTACCTTGGGTTAGGGTGAAAAATGTCTGTAAGGATTAGGCTTTTTTACCTTTGAGGGATAGGCTTGTTTCTTTAAGGGCTAGTTGTTTACTTTAAGGGCTAGGAATGCTGCTTTCAGGGCTAGGCTTGCTTCTTTCAGGACCAAAAGTTATGGACCCTTAAAAAAATTATGGTCAATTTTTGGACTTTCAGAAATGGGTCTCAATCATCTTAGAATGGTCCAAAACACCTAGAAAACAAGTCCCTAATTTAAGGTCTACCCACTTGAACTTAACCTTTTGTCAACCAACTACAGAGGACTCACTTTATAGACTACATCGGACACACTATATACAAACTACAGGGGATTCGCTCTCTATACAGACTACAGGGGACTCACTCCATATACAGTCTACAGGTAACTCACTCTATATACAGACTACAGGGAACTCACTCTATATACAGACTTCAGGGGACAGACTCTATATTCAGACTACAGGGAGCTCACTGTATTTACAGACTACATAGGACTCACTCTATATACAGATTACAGGGGACTGACTCTGTATACAGACTACAGGGGACTCACTCTGTATGCAGAATACAGGAGAGTTACTCTATATACAGGCTACAGGGGGCTCACTCTATATAGACACTACAGGGACTCACTCTATAGACAGACTACAGGAGACTCATTCTATCTGCGTGCCACACCCGAGATGGTCAGTTCTGACGTCAATCTTGATTCCGAAACGAAAAGGAATCCTAACCCTGGCGTGTTCGTGACGATAGATATTTTCGTTAAAAGTGTTAATTGTAACGTAATCGAGAAATTAACTGGAAAAATACTTGTCCAAAAAATTCTAAAACTTGGTCAGAAATGTTCATTGGGACATACCATAAATCATTATACATGTGTTCACTCAATCTAGGCTTCCTACTTTCAGGGCTATATTAGCTACCTTGGGTTAGGGTGAAAAATGGCCGTCTTTAAGGGCTAGGAACTCACTCTCTATACAGCCTACAGGGGACTCACTCTATTGAGAGACTACGGGGGACTCTATGTACAGTCTAAAGGGGACTCAATTTTTGGACTTTCAAAAGTGGGTCTCAATCGTCTTAGAATGGTCCAATACACCTAGAAAACAAGTCCCTAATTTAAGGTCTACCCATTGAACTTAACCTTTTGTCAACTAACTACAGAGGACTCAATTTATAGACTACATTGGACACTCTCTATATACAGACTACAGGGGATTCGCTCTCTATACAGACTACAGGGGACTCACTTTGTATGCAGAATACAGGAGACTCACTCTATATACAGATTACATTGAATTCACTCTGTATACAGACTACAGGGGACTCACTCTATATACAGACTACAGAATACTTACTCTATATACAGGCCACAGGGGACTCATTCTACATAGACACTACAAGGACTCACTCTATAGACAGACTACAGGAGACTCACTCTATCTGCGTGTCACATCCGAGATTGTCTGTTCTGACGTCAATCTTGACCCCGAAACGAAAAGAAATCCTAACCCTGACGTTTTCGTTACGGTAGATATTTTCGTTAAGAGTGTTAATTGTAACCTAAGTCGAGAAATTAACTCGAAAAATACTTGTCCAAAAAAACCTAAAACTTGGTCATAAATGTTCCTTGGAACATACCATAAACTATTATACATGTGGTCACTCAATCTAGGCTTCCTACTTTCAGGGCTATATTGGCTACCTTGGCTTAGAGTGAAAAATGGCCGTCTTTAAGGGCTAGGTTGGGGTTAGGGTTACTTGTTTACTTTAAGGGCTAGTTGTTTACTTTAAGGGCTAGGCTTGTTACTTAAAGGCTAGGCTTGTTACTTTCAGGGCTAGGCTTGTTATTTTCAGGGCTAGGCTTGCTACTTTCAGAGCGAAGCTTTCTACTTTCACGGCTATACTGGCTACCTTGGGTTAGGGTGAAAAATGGCCAACTCTTTAAGGGCTAGACTTCCTACTTTAAGGGCTAGGCTTGTTATTTTCAGGGCTTGCTTACTACTGGGGACTCACTTTATACACAGACTACAGGGAACGCACTCTCTATACAGACTACAGGGAACTCAATCTATATAAAACTACAGAAGACCCACTCTATACACATACTACAGGGAACGCACTCTATATACAGACTACAGAGGACTCACTTTATAGACTACAGGGTTAGGGTTAGGATTAGGGGCCCTAAGACAAAGTTGGGCACTTTGGTTTTTGCTCCCCACCGGACTCCTGTAATCACTGGAGCATTTGCCTTGGATGGGTCCGATATGCTCTGAAAATGCCCTAAGAATGACCGCTAGTGGGGTCATGAATCTCATCGGGACCCAAAGTTATGGTCCCTTAAAAAATTATGGTCATTTTTTGGACTTTCAAAAGTTGGTCTCAATCGTCTTAGAATGGTTTAAAACACTTAGAAAACATGTCCCCAATTTAAGGTCCACCCACTTGGACTTAACATTTTGGCAGCCAAAAAGGGAGTGCGAAACAGGACGACCTCTCGTTTTTGGATGTTACGAGTACTTAATCTTATTTTTTCAAGGAACCTTGACCGAAAACCATTAAGTATTCATTATACCTACTGTTCCCAAGCCATAGTTTGTCGAAAAAACAAATTGCGACTACACAAATAGAAAACAGCTATACTTCGGCTTGTTAGTGGTCCAGTGTAAATTGTAACTTAAGTGTCCAAAAACGGTGGTTAGGGCATAAATCAAAAAAAAAAAGGAACTTTCACCGAAAACCATTAAGTATTCATTATACCTACTGTTCCCAAGCCATAGGTTGTCGAAAAAAACAAATCGCGACTACAGAAATAGAAAACACCTATACTTGGGCTTGTTAGTGGTCCAGTGTAAATTGTAACTTAAGTGTCCAAAAACGGTGGTTAGGGCATAAATCATAAAAGGAATGGGGATTGAATGGAAATTGGGCTGGGGCTTAGGGTTCATTATACCTACTGTTCCCAAGCTATAGTTTGTCGAAAAAAAAAAACAAATCGCGACTACAGATATAGAAAACACCTACACTTGGGCTTGTTAGTGGTCCAGTGTAAATTGTAACTTAAGTGTCCAAAAATGGTGGTTAGGGCATAAATCATAAAAGGAATGGGGATTGAATGGAAATTGGGCTGGGGGTTAGGGTTTATAAAGGTTTCCAATAGTTTGGCACACTTAGTTGTTCAAAAAATTAATTCGTAATTAATTGCGATTTTATGGACTTAGACAATTTCAGCGTAATCGCCTGTTACAAAAGCGCACAGCTTAAATAGAGATAGATATTGAGACTTCTTTAAATATAACATGATTGCAGTAAATCAACATAAATTCTGCAACAAAAATTATTACAACTCTGTTCGTTAAAATATGGCAGCCAAGAAGGGAGTGCGAAACAGGACGACCTCTCATTTTTGATACTGGCTACCTTGGGTTAGGGTGAAAAATGTTCAAGTGTTTAAGGGCTAGGCTTGTTACTTTTAGGGCTAGGCTTGTTATTTTGGACAATGTCCATCACTTTAGTCATAATTAATTAATTTTAATTGCCCTGGGGTTAGGATTTCCAGGGGGTCCAAAAAGTGTAAATTGTAACTTGTGTCCAAAAATGGTGGTTAGGGCATAAATCATAGAAGGAATGGGGATTGAATGGAAATTGGGCTGGGGCTTAGGGTTTATCAAGGTTACCAATAGTTTGGCACACTTAGTTGTTCAAAAAATTAATTCGTTAAATAATTAATTGCGCTTTTATGGACTTAATCGATTTCAGCAAAACTGCTTGTTACAAGAGAGCACAGCTTAAATACAGATATATATTGGGACTTCTTCTTTAAATATAAGATTATTGCAGTAAATAAACATAAATTCTGTAACAGAAATCATTACCACTCTGTCAGTATAAACATGGCAGCCAGAAAGGGAGTACGAAACAGGACGAAATCTCCTTTTTGGATGTTGCGAGTACTTTCTTTTATTTTTTAAAGAAAGGTTGACAAAAAACCATTAAGTATTCATTATACCTACTGTTCGCAACCCATAGTTTGTTGAAGAAATAATTCGCAACTACAGAAATGGAGATTTTGGAATTCCATTTGGACTTAGCCATTTTCAGCAACAGTGCTTGTTACAAGAGAGCACAGCTTAAATACAGATAGATATTGGGACTTCTTCTTTAAATATAAGCTGATTGCAGTAAATAAACATATATTCTGCAACAAAACTTATTATGACTCTGTCAGTATAAACATGGCAGCCAGAAAGGGAGTACGAAACAGGACGAAATCTCCTTTTTGGATGTTACGAGTACTTTCTTTTATTTTTTAAAAAAAGGTTAACCGACAACCATTAAGTATTCATTATACCTACTGTTCGCAATCCATAGTTTGTCGAAAAAATAATTCGCAACTACAGAAATGGGGATTTTGGAATTCCACTTTGGACTTAGCCATTTTCAGCAAAAGTGCCTTTTACAAGAGAGCACAGCTTAAGTACAGATAGATATTGGGACTTCTTCTTTCAATATAAGATGATTGCAGTAAATAAACATACATTCTGCAACAAAAATCATTACCACTCTGTCGGTATAAACATGGCAGCTAGAAAGGGAGTGCGAAACAGGACGAAATCTCCTTTTTGGATGTTACGAGTACTCTCTTTTATTTTTTAAAGGAAGTTTGACCGACAACCATTAAGTATTCATTATACCTACTGTTCGCAACCCATAGTTTGTCGAAGAAATAATTCGCAACTACAGAAATGGAGATTTTGGAATTCCACTTGGACTTAGCCATTTTCAGCAACAGTGCTTGTTACAAGAGAGCACAGCTTAAATACAGATAGATATTGGGACTTCTTTTTTAAATATAAGCTGATTGCAGTAAATAAACATATATTCTGCAACAAAACTTATTATGACTCTGTCAGTATAAACATGGCAGCCAGAAAGGGAGTACGAAACAGGACGAAATCTCCTTTTTGGATGTTACGAGTACTTTCTTTTATTTTTTAAAAAAAGGTTAACCGACAACCATTAAGTATTCATTATACCTACTGTTCGCAATCCATAGTTTGTCGAAAAAATAATTCGCAACTACAGAAATGGGGATTTTGGAATTCCACTTTGGACTTAGCCATTTTCAGCAAAAGTGCTTGTTACAAGAGAGCACAGCTTAAATACAGATAGATATTGGGACTTCTTCTTTCAATATAAGATGATTGCAGTAAATAAACATACATTCTGCAACAAAAATCATTACCACTCTGTCGGTATAAACATGGCAGCTAGAAAGGGAGTGCGAAACAGGACGAAATCTCCTTTTTGGATGTTACGAGTACTCTCTTTTATTTTTTAAAGGAAGTTTGACCGACAACCATTAAGTATTCATTATACCTACTGTTCGCAACCCATAGTTTGTCGAAGAAATAATTCGCAACTACAGAAATGGAGATTTTGGAATTCCACTTGGACTTAGCCATTTTCAGCAACAGTGCTTGTTACAAGAGAGCACAGCTTAAATACAGATAGATATTGGGACTTCTTTTTTAAATATAAGCTGATTGCAGTAAATAAACATATATTCTGCAACAAAACTTATTATGACTCTGTCAGTATAAACATGGCAGCCAGAAAGGGAGTACGAAACAGGACGAAATCTCCTTTTTGGATGTTACGAGTACTTTCTTTTATTTTTTAAAAAAAGGTTAACCGACAACCATTAAGTATTCATTATACCTACTGTTCGCAATCCATAGTTTGTCGAAAAAATAATTCGCAACTACAGAAATGGGGATTTTGGAATTCCACTTTGGACTTAGCCATTTTCAGCAAAAGTGCTTGTTACAAGAGAGCACAGCTTAAATACAGATAGATATTGGGACTTCTTCTTTCAATATAAGATGATTGCAGTAAATAAACATAAATTCTGCAACAAAAATTATTACGATTCTGTTCGTTAAAATATGGTAGCCAAAAAGGGAGTGCGAAACAGGACAAAATCTCGTTTTTGGATGTTACGAGTAAGGAATTTAGACCAAAAACCATCGAAAGAAATTATTTTTCCTAATTTATGCTATTTCAATCTTTATTAGTCTTATTTACCCCGAAACAGTCGAAATTAACCAAGAAATCAGAAAAAAGTTCTAACCACAGGGTTAGGAAGTGTAAATTGTAACTTAATTTTCAAGCGCATATAGATCATACCCTTTTATAAAAATTCTGCGTGCCATCCCCGAGATGGTCAGTTCTGACGTCAATCTTTACCCCAAAACGAAAAAAAATCCTAACCATGGTGTTTTCGTTACAGTAGATATTTTCTTAAAAAGTGTAAATTGTAACTTAAGTTGAGAAATTAACTCGAAAAGTACTGGTCCAAAAATTCTAAAACTTGGTCAGAAATGTTCCTTGGGACATACCAGAAACTATTATACATGTGGTCACTCAATCTAAAATATCGAGTTTTTGACCCCCGGTTACAATTTACATGTTGAGGTTACAATTTACACATTTAAGTTACAATTTACACTTTGCTAAGTTACAATTTACACTTTTTGGCTTTTGGTCTTCTCTAAGTTACAAAAAGTGTTAATTTAAGTTACAATTTACATGAAGCATATAACCCTAACCCTAACCCTAACCCTAACCCTAACCCTAACCCTAACCC
>NC_079166.1:98169862-98174862 GCF_947568905.1 Ostrea edulis | reverse complement strand
TATTGCAAACGCCATGCAATGACTTCGAAATTCATGTGATTATCCTATAATGCAATTGCTCCTATTCATATCTTCTAATTTTAGATTCGGAATTTCTATTCTATTTTTAGAAAAAAATCAAACTAAAAAATCAAAGCGCTTGGTCTTCCTATAACCCTAACCCTAACCCTAACCCTAACCCTAACCCTAACCCTAACCCTAACCCTAACCCTAACCCTAACCTTAACCCTAACCCTTAACCCTAACCCTAACCCTAACCCTAACCCTAACCCTAACCCTAACCCTAACCCTTAACCCTAACCCTAACCCTAACCCTAACCCTAACCCTAACCCTAACCCTAACCCTAACCCTAACCCTAACCCTTAACCCTAACCCTAACCCTAACCCTAACCCTAACCCTAACCCTAACCCTAACCCTAACCCTTAACCCTAACCCTAACCCTAACCCTAACCCTAACCCTAACCCTAACCCTAACCCTAACCCTAACCCTTATACCCTGTACCTTACACCCTGTACCTTATTCCTTGTGCATTTTCATACTGTGAATCTATCTTATTATACTAAGAAATCTTTAGATATTTGGACAAAGCCAGTCAAATAGAGGATAATCTCTAAAATGTTTGTGCAATTACCTATTCTATATGTACTACTCGGGCCATGATTTATGAAAACATATTCAATTATTATGTACAGTGCTCAACATAGTGATACTATCGATCCGTACTATGCATGTCCAAAGCACGTTAAATTGGGATAAATATTTATCGATACCAGTACATGTACATTTTAAATGTCTACAAATTACTGCCACTGTGTGTTGTTTGTCACATATCTGAAATATCTTTTTCATCCAAAACAACCTGTATTAGCACGAATTGAAACAGCAATCTATATATTGCAAACGCCATGCAATGACTTCGAAATTCATGTGATTATCCTATAATGCAATTGCTCCTATTCATATCTTCTAATTTTAGATTCGGAATTTCTATTCTATTTTTAGAAAAAAATCAAACTAAAAAATCAAAGCGCTTGGTCTTCCTATAACCCTAACCCTAACCCTAACCCTAACCCTAACCCTAACCCTAACCCTTAACCCTAACCCTAACCCTAACCCTAACCCTAACCCTAACCCTAACCCTAACCCTAACCCTAAACCCTAACCCTAACCCTAACCCTAACCCTAACCCTAACCCTAACCCTAACCCTAACCCTAACCCTTAACCCTAACCCTAACCCTAACCCTGCAGGGTATAGGGTATAGGGTGCAGGGTATAGGGTGCAGGGTATAGGGTATAGGGTATAGGGTGCAGGGTATAGGGTATAGGGTATAGGGTGCAGGGTATAGGGTATAGGGTGTAGGGTATAGGGTGCAGGGTGCAGGGTATAGGGTATAGGGTATAGGGTTTTGGGTGCAGGGTATAGGGTATAAGGTATAGGGTATATGGTATAAGGTATAGGGTGTAGGGTGCAGGGTATAGGGTATAGGGTGCAGGGTGCAGGGTGCAGGGTATAGGGTATAGGGTATAGGGTGCAGGGTATAGGGTGCAGGGTATAGGGTATAAGGTATAGGGTATATGGTATAAGGTATAGGGTGTAGGGTGCAGGGTATAGGGTATAGGGTGTAGGGTGCAGGGTATAGGGTATAGGGTGCAGGGTATAGGGTGCAGGGTATAAGGTGCAGGGTATAGGGTGTAGGGTATAGGGTATAGGGTGCAGGGTGTAGGGTATAGGGTATAGGGTGCAGGGTGTAGGGTATAGGGTATAGGGTGCAGGGTACAGGGTGCCTTATACCCTATACCCTGTACCTTACACCCTGTACCTTACACCCTGTACCTTATACCCTGTACCTTACACCCTGTACCTTATACCCTGTACCCTACACCCTGTACCCTATACCTTACACCCTGTACCTTATTCCTTGTGCATTTTCATACTGTGAATCTATCTTATTATACTAAGAAATCTTTAGATATTTGGACAAAGCCAGTCAAATAGAGGATAATCTCTAAAATGTTTGTGCAATTACCTATTCTATATGTACTACTCGGGCCATGATTTATGAAAACATATTCAATTATTATGTACAGTGCTCAACATAGTGATACTATCGATCCGTACTATGCATGTCCAAAGCACGTTAAATTGGGATAAATATTTATCGATACCAGTACATGTACATTTTAAATGTCTACAAATTACTGCCACTGTGTGTTGTTTGTCACATATCTGAAATATCTTTTTCATCCAAAACAACCTGTATTAGCACGAATTGAAACAGCAATCTATATATTGCAAACGCCATGCAATGACTTCGAAATTCATGTGATTATCCTATAATGCAATTGCTCCTATTCATATCTTCTAATTTTAGATTCGGAATTTCTATTCTATTTTTAGAAAAAAATCAAACTAAAAAATCAAAGCGCTTGGTCTTCCTATAACCCTAACCCTAACCCTAACCCTTAACCCTAACCCTAACCCTAACCCTAACCCTAACCCTTAACCCTAACCCTAACCCTAACCCTGCAGGGTATAGGGTATAGGGTGCAGGGTATAGGGTGCAGGGTATAGGGTATAGGGTATAGGGTGCAGGGTATAGGGTATAGGGTATAGGGTGCAGGGTATAGGGTATAGGGTGTAGGGTATAGGGTGCAGGGTGCAGGGTATAGGGTATAGGGTATAGGGTTTTGGGTGCAGGGTATAGGGTATAAGGTATAGGGTATATGGTATAAGGTATAGGGTGTAGGGTGCAGGGTATAGGGTATAGGGTGCAGGGTGCAGGGTGCAGGGTATAGGGTATAGGGTATAGGGTGCAGGGTATAGGGTGCAGGGTATAGGGTATAAGGTATAGGGTATATGGTATAAGGTATAGGGTGTAGGGTGCAGGGTATAGGGTATAGGGTGTAGGGTGCAGGGTATAGGGTATAGGGTGCAGGGTATAGGGTGCAGGGTATAAGGTGCAGGGTATAGGGTGTAGGGTATAGGGTATAGGGTGCAGGGTGTAGGGTATAGGGTATAGGGTGCAGGGTGTAGGGTATAGGGTATAGGGTGCAGGGTACAGGGTGCCTTATACCCTATACCCTGTACCTTACACCCTGTACCTTACACCCTGTACCTTATACCCTGTACCTTACACCCTGTACCTTATACCCTGTACCCTACACCCTGTACCCTATACCTTACACCCTGTACCTTATTCCTTGTGCATTTTCATACTGTGAATCTATCTTATTATACTAAGAAATCTTTAGATATTTGGACAAAGCCAGTCAAATAGAGGATAATCTCTAAAATGTTTGTGCAATTACCTATTCTATATGTACTACTCGGGCCATGATTTATGAAAACATATTCAATTATTATGTACAGTGCTCAACATAGTGATACTATCGATCCGTACTATGCATGTCCAAAGCACGTTAAATTGGGATAAATATTTATCGATACCAGTACATGTACATTTTAAATGTCTACAAATTACTGCCACTGTGTGTTGTTTGTCACATATCTGAAATATCTTTTTCATCCAAAACAACCTGTATTAGCACGAATTGAAACAGCAATCTATATATTGCAAACGCCATGCAATGACTTCGAAATTCATGTGATTATCCTATAATGCAATTGCTCCTATTCATATCTTCTAATTTTAGATTCGGAATTTCTATTCTATTTTTAGAAAAAAATCAAACTAAAAAATCAAAGCGCTTGGTCTTCCTATAACCCTAACCCTAACCCTAACCCTAACCCTAACCCTAACCCTTAACCCTAACCCTAACCCTAACCCTAACCCTAACCCTAACCCTAACCCTAACCCTAACCCTAACCCTAACCCTAAACCCTAACCCTAACCCTAACCCTAACCCTAACCCTAACCCTAACCCTAACCCTAACCCTAACCCTTAACCCTAACCCTAACCCTAACCCTGCAGGGTATAGGGTATAGGGTGCAGGGTATAGGGTGCAGGGTATAGGGTATAGGGTATAGGGTGCAGGGTATAGGGTATAGGGTATAGGGTGCAGGGTATAGGGTATAGGGTGTAGGGTATAGGGTGCAGGGTGCAGGGTATAGGGTAT
This sequence comes from Ostrea edulis, assembly GCF_947568905.1. Taxonomy (NCBI): domain Eukaryota; kingdom Metazoa; phylum Mollusca; class Bivalvia; order Ostreida; family Ostreidae; genus Ostrea; species Ostrea edulis. The sequence continues at coordinate 98,170,780 of NC_079166.1, read as the reverse complement.
AGGGTATAGGGTTTTGGGTGCAGGGTATAGGGTATAAGGTATAGGGTATATGGTATAAGGTATAGGGTGTAGGGTGCAGGGTATAGGGTATAGGGTGCAGGGTGCAGGGTGCAGGGTATAGGGTATAGGGTATAGGGTGCAGGGTATAGGGTGCAGGGTATAGGGTATAAGGTATAGGGTATATGGTATAAGGTATAGGGTGTAGGGTGCAGGGTATAGGGTATAGGGTGTAGGGTGCAGGGTATAGGGTATAGGGTGCAGGGTATAGGGTGCAGGGTATAAGGTGCAGGGTATAGGGTGTAGGGTATAGGGTATAGGGTGCAGGGTGTAGGGTATAGGGTATAGGGTGCAGGGTGTAGGGTATAGGGTATAGGGTGCAGGGTACAGGGTGCCTTATACCCTATACCCTGTACCTTACACCCTGTACCTTACACCCTGTACCTTATACCCTGTACCTTACACCCTGTACCTTATACCCTGTACCCTACACCCTGTACCCTATACCTTACACCCTGTACCTTATTCCTTGTGCATTTTCATACTGTGAATCTATCTTATTATACTAAGAAATCTTTAGATATTTGGACAAAGCCAGTCAAATAGAGGATAATCTCTAAAATGTTTGTGCAATTACCTATTCTATATGTACTACTCGGGCCATGATTTATGAAAACATATTCAATTATTATGTACAGTGCTCAACATAGTGATACTATCGATCCGTACTATGCATGTCCAAAGCACGTTAAATTGGGATAAATATTTATCGATACCAGTACATGTACATTTTAAATGTCTACAAATTACTGCCACTGTGTGTTGTTTGTCACATATCTGAAATATCTTTTTCATCCAAAACAACCTGTATTAGCACGAATTGAAACAGCAATCTATATATTGCAAACGCCATGCAATGAC
>NC_079166.1:98152362-98164862 GCF_947568905.1 Ostrea edulis | reverse complement strand
CAGCTTAAGTGCTTCTTTACACGAGAGCACAGCTTGTATGCGCATGGGCGGGAAGAAAGCTCATTAAGATTTAGAATCAGTACATTGAATTAATATAAATTTTCTAAAAATTTACATTTCCTCTCCTTTCGTAACAATATGGTAGCCCATCAATGGGCCTCCTCTTCTCCGATTTGGCAGTGACGAGTACTTTACCCTTTATTTCTCTGGAATTGAGACCGAAAACATTAAAGTAGTCTTTATTCACATTAGTCGCAACAGGTAGTGTGTCGAAATAGATAACCGCAACTAATAGAACGTCATTTTAATAAAAATGTTACTCGGGACTTAATAGTTAAATTGGTCTACCCCCTGGGGTTAGCATTTATAGTAGAGATACTGAAATAATTTTTCTACTGTAGGTACTTTAGACTATGTAGACCACAATAGTGTGTTTGGAACACCTGGGTCTCTTGGCTAAATTGGATCTGTAATGCAGTAATGTCATTCGGGACTCAGTCATTTTCAGCTTAAGTGCTTGTTTACACGACAGCACAGCTTGTATGCGCATGGGCAGGAAGAAAGCTCATTAGGATTTGGAGAGTACACTTTCTATTCTATCAAAACCTGCATTACGTACAGCATCAACGATTGTTTTGTTCCTCTTCATAAGGTCCTCATATATATCTTGCACTTCTTTGAGGTCCTTGTTTGAATTACAAGTGTCACTGCTTTGTAGATCGTCAGCAATTCCAAAGGCTTTTTTTTATCACGATGCTGCTAAGGGCGGATTCCACTAAAAATGACCACGAAGAGCTCTTGATACCGCTTTACCATTGAGCATATGTTTAACTGCGTTAGGAGCATATACTGTTTCAAGGACTTCCTTTAGACCCGAACCTGCCATCAAATGACCAATGGATCCCAGAAAACTCATATGTAAATGAAACCCACCGAGGCGTAATACGATGTTTCGTAGCACATGATCTTTTGATTCATTTCTGATTATGATAACAGATTTCCAGTACAGTGGCTGGTCAAACGTGATAATTGGAACTCTTGCGTATTTTTCGGCTTCACCTGTGACAAACAATAATGTTGAATATATACAGGACATATCTCCAGGTTCCAAATCTATCATTGGAAAAAAACACCATTGATGTTTTTCCGGGATGATCACCTTTGTGCAACATTTGCATAAATCCTGACCACGATGGCGTTGGAGACTTCAGTGGTTTAATTATCTGTGATAAGGCATCCAAGTGATGATACTTGTCGATGTTCCGAAGACTTTGAAGCTCGTCAAATTTCACTTCTTGCAACTCCAAAGCTTTCCTGTAGATTTTTATGTCGATTGTTCCTAAATTTGATATCGAGTCTCTTGAAACATCGACGCTAGGAACACGTTTATTGTTGAAGAAACCTGGGGTGGCTGTTGACATGATCCCCATACCATGAAATGTATTTTGACCGTCTATTGTATTAGAATTATGGTCAACATTATCGGCGATAAATTGCATACAAGACTCCGCAGGTATATCAAATCGGGAGTTTCCTTCAACTAGAGCTGCGCAGGACTCAAACTTTTGCACTTCACTGTACGAGGAACAGAATCCCATTTTGTTGAGAGTGTCATCAAGGTATTTTGAAGCAAAATGTTGGTAAAGTTGTACTGAAAGGATCAACTGTAATGGTGCTATAATCACCCTTGGCACAGCTTGAATAATAGCTTGTCCAATTGAAGCAATTTTTAACGGATGTTTTTCTTCTGAGAAAATTCCTTGGAGAAGAGTCCCAAGTCCATCTGGAAGAAAACTAAGGTTTTGTTTAAGGCATGCAACTTCTGATGGCTTGGGATATGCTTGTTTTGATACACTCATTGATTTAATTTCTGATCGTATTATTTTCGCTGCAGCTTTAATAATAGCATCTTTGTTTTCTACTTCTCCGTTTTTGGATTCTCTGAAAAATTCGTGCAGAATATATCTGGCTGTGTAGCGAAAAGTTACAACATCTGGCTTACCATTGATACTTGTAATTATGATATTTTGGCCGTATCTTTCTTTCAATTTTTGACGCATATGTTTGACTGAGTACGGATCGTTACAATGCTCAGACATTTTTCTTACTAATTCGTCAATTGTCATTTGTTCATCGTCATTTTCCTCAAAATATTTCATAGTTTCCTCAAACGCAATTCTACAAGTATCTTTCACAGGCCTTCCAAGAGAGCGCATCTTCCGACGTGGTTCTTCAAAAGAGCTGTGGACTGGAATCTGTTTCAGTGTCCGAAAATTGATGCTACAAGGCTGATGATATATCGCATCTGACGCATGTAAATCATTCACAGAATGTATGCGACCTTCGACTTGATTTCCCCATGAATCATTTCGTTCAATGCATACTTGTAATATTTTGCTGTGAAAGTCCATAGTTCGAACAGGATAAACGTCATTTCCCTGTTTCTGCTTATTAACTTTGGCTGGCTTGCAACAAAATATGCAGTGATTTTTTAAGTCAAAAATGCTTTTGGATCGTAGCTCCACTGCATCCATATTGTCTGTCTCATATGTTTGTTTTCTTTTAGCTTGTAAAATTCTTCTTTTATCTGTAAAATTCCTTCTACATTGTTGATGAACTACATCACCAGGTTTGGAAAATACTGTTCCTTGACGCTCTTGACTGGCATTATTCAAGACCAGACTTCCCTTTTCCGTCAAAATTTGTCGTTCTGAACAAGGCACAGCTTCACAGCAAATGATGCACAATTCTCCAGTTGATGCCATAGCTGAAAAATATCGTTAGGTATTGATAAAATAAAAACAAAAACAAAAAAAGCAAGCCCACATTCCTTTGAAATGCTAACATTTTAACATAAACGGCATTCCATACTTTGAAAAATTGACCAGATTGGCATGGACATAAATACTGTATTGTTTCATCAATTGTTACGTATTTGCATTCATAATGCATTAATAAACGTTTTATTTATTTGTTTATCTCGCATTGGGTCAAATGCTGTCTGACGTGTTTCATACCGATTGTTAAGCCGTTCTTGGCACACTGATTTGACTGCGGATAACTCCGTTTACCTGATCAGGATATGGGGCTCACGACGGGTGTGACCGGTCAACAGGGGATGCTTACTCCTCCTAGGCACCTGATCCCACCTCTGGTGTGTCCAGGGGTCTGTGTTTGCCCAACTATCTATTTTGTATTGCTTGTAGGAGTTAAGAGATTGATCACTGTTCGTTATCTTCACCTTGCATCTTAGATATGAGACAACAAAATACATTACAATGTTCTAAGTTGTATTGTAAATGCATTTGGCCTAATGTAAATACGAGAATAAAATCTGCAATTACATTGGATTTTTGAGTTAATATTTGGTGTAATCAAGGCAATTTGTGAAAATCTTATTGATAGTAAGTTTACTTACCTGTTAGGAATGCAATATATAGAGGAACACTCAAAGGAATCGGCATTTTATGTATTATCTCCGTACATTGTTATCATTTCATGTATTGGTTACGTCATACACTCATGACGTCGCAATGGAAAATAAAGTATGGAATATCACTCAGGACATCGGTTTTGAACAAATATTACGCGAAATAATTACTTTGAATTCTCTGAAACGGCTCGATAGAAATCGGTGGATTTTTGATCAGATATTCCTTTTTACTTATACACCATGTGTGTATTAATAAAAAATTCTTTTGCAATTAGGTAAAGTTTAATTTTTAATTTGACTGGACTACTATTTATTAGGCCTAGTCATCCATAATTTTGCCGATTGACTCCTTACGGAAAATGTAAATTGTCAACTTTATATCATTCGAATTTCCTCGTCAGTCACATTTTGGAGTGAAAATCATTCGCGGAAGACTCCATCCTTTCATCGTCTGTCCAACTTTCCAACCGCTATATTAGCAGCTATAATTAATGACAACTTAATGTACCCCCCAAACTTACATTAAAGTTGATGAATTTCATAAGGCGCGGAATCGTACATTGAAACAATGATACAACGGAACTTAATGTCACATTAAATATTTTGAATTTAATGAGGTTTTAATGTCGCATTAAATATTGATACAACCGGGTCCTGATATTTACCTACAATGTATATTGTCAGATCATGAACCTACATTGCCTCCAAAAAGTAACACAGTTAACACACACATATAATCAGTGTCTAAAGTTCAAAATCAAATAATCTACCAAGCACAATTCCCAAACTTGTACTTAATTACAGTCAAATATAGTAATTTTTCCATGTATTTCTTATATTGACACTATGAAATGAAGACCACTATTTTCTAAGGGGAAATTACTCCTGCTGGATTCTAGAAAATAAATCTTATTAAACTCCAGGTAAATTTGATTATGTTTTGTAGATGACATAATTAGGATACCGAAGATTTACACCTCAGATGACGCCTTCAGCACTCAGTCTGTAATGTCAAGCTCAGAGTACAAATTGAGTGCTGATACAGAGGAAAGTGAAGATGATGCTGAAGCTGTTACGTCAATACATGAAAGTGAAGAGGAGGATGAACTTGGTACGTCAATAGAAATACGACTGAGTGTGTTGTTTTCCTTGATATATCATACCCATGTATGTATGTATCAATATTTTATGATTTTGTAATCTTAAACAAATGAGATGTCATTACACAACCTCAGACAAACATGGTTAATAATTTGTAAAAATGGATATAGTGAGTTTAATTTCAATAAAATTATTCTCTGAGTCGCAGTAAACTTTTCACAGTGATGATTTCTCCTTCAGAACCATTCCCATGTATTGCCCAGTCCAAAGGGAGATAATTTTAAAAATAGTGAAACTAAAGTGCTTTATGTAAAAGAAATATTTACGAGATGTGCTGAATGGGAAAAGTAAAGGTTTGTTTAAAAGATTCAATGTAAGAATTGAGGCATTTTTACAGAACTACATCCAAACTCAAATGATTTATTACCAGATGTGCTAAATATTCGATGTAAGAAATATTCAAGTCTACTCCCAGTGGAAGGACAGGACTACAATTGGGACCCAAAGGTTTCTAGCAGAATAGAGGGAACAATTCATTAACAAGAGTTGCAATTATCAAGATACCTTCATCAGGAGTAGATTCAAGTTGCAACACATCATAATCCCTAGGTCCACAATTGAGGTTGACAATTTTGGATAGGAAGATTCTCTATATGCAAATAATATAGTCTTCTTGACAACCACAAGGACACCAATTGTCAAATTAGTATGTAAAGTGTAGTGTAGATTCCAACTTGTGTACACCTTGATGACAGGGTCCATAATAAAGGTTCAAAGTCTGATATAAAAATATCTTTAAAATGTTCTTGAAAGCCATAAGCGTACAATTTGTCAGATTCGATCACAAGCTTATTTTCAGCTTACCAGGGCAAAGGTTCAGAGAGTTATTCTTATAACCACAGTTTCAGTGGTGGCTACATCGTACTTTAAAGAAACAACTTTAACATTGCCTTTATCTTTTGAACGGGGGAATGATCTTAGATATTTACCACTATATATGTACCTCACGACCAGAGCTCTCATTTCATTTTTGACTTAGTGACTTTGGACTTTGAACTATCTAAAAAGCTTTAATGTTTTGAACCAAAGGGAATAGGCAAATTTGAGCCTCGTTCCCCGGTGAACTCTGTTGTCATCTCACAACTGGTTTAAGATTCAATAATCATTGTTTATAGGTATACTTAAGATCCAGAAACTATGAAAATCTCGTGGTGTAATTTATTAAACTTTGCCTATTAAAAGGTCACAAAAGGGAAGTAACTCTCTGTGAATTACTCACCCCCCCCCCCACCTAGCGCAACCTCCAATTGAGCGAAGAGCCTCTTGTTCATAGTGTTTTAACTTTATTTGTCACTCTTGATCATTGTTGATAACACTTGAACTGTTGGTTTATTTCACTGGTTGCAGAGAAAACCAAGGAAGATGTGTCTACCATTGCGGAAAAGTTGATGACCAAAAGACGGGAACAACTGAAAGAAAATAGGGAGGCTGATATTCGAAAAAGTTTGTCAGTTAATTCTTTAGACAACGAAACAAAATCTCGTAAGCTTAGAAGATATCAAATCATGAACAAGGACTACAGAGAAATCCTTGGTAACCTTGATTATTTAGACTGTGTAAGTCTTAGTTTAGTGGATGAAGTTAGCCAGGGCATGACTATTAACTCATTCTTACAGTCTATAGAACCATTCTCTGAGTGCAGCGTACAGGACTTGATAGAATGGATGGAAAATTCCAAAAAAGTCCTCAAAAAAACACAATCAACACAATGGGGCAGTGTTTCTTCTATTTTGTTTACTGTGTATACAAAAGAGGCCATATTCGAATTCAAGGAAAAAGATATTGTTGAGGTTATTGATCACAGTATACGATGTGCAATAGAGAGCGAGAATTGCATACTCATTTCAGAGCTTGTGATGGCATACTTATTTGATCACGATATTCAGTTGCAAAGAGTGTTTGAAGATATGAAGGGTATTAGTCCTGCCATTATTGACACAATGTTACAAACAGTGAGAACTCTGATTTTGAGAAAATTCCGTTATCTCCAAAACAACGCCATCGTTGTGTCTTTCTGTAAGGAGTGTGGACGAGAAAATCGTCTGGTGATGATCATGTCATACAAAGGAAATATAGACATGAAAGACAGAATTCCAGACAAAATGATGGGATTCGAGCTTGTCTTGTATAATTTTACACAACCGTCAGATGAAGCATCGAGTGTCTTCAAATCCGTTTCACTTTTAAAGAAAACTGCATTGCCAACAGTAACAGAAAGAGAAGCAAGAGAACTATTTAGGAAACACTCCAATCTCACAATGATATCAGTCTCACCATATAAATCCATAGGATATTCCAAGGGGAGGCACAGAGTTGTAGAGAAACTGTGTATTAGTCTATTTTGTTTCCATAAAGGGTATATTCCCTATGGAGAAGAACAGTTTCCAAAACAATTAGGGGAGTTTGAAGTGGATGTCTATGAGGGGTACAGTGTTCTTGGAAGTGGCGTATCTCTAGACATTGGCGGGTATATTTGCCGTGCAGGTTGTGGGAGTATTGGGGGGGTTATGGATCTCCCCAATAATAAAACTGGTCTTATTACTTGTGCGCATGTTATATTTTCATCAAAAGAACTAGAAAAATTGGAATCAAAGAACGGAATTCCTCCAGACAGTAAAGTAAAAGCCTTTGATAGAACAGCTCACACATATAGAGTGTGTGGAAAATGTGTTGCTGCAGAATTTCCGAAATGTTTCCAACATGCCACACCTCCACAACCTAATGTTGATGCTGCTTTAATTGAACTTGATCCAGTGATAGACACCTTCAGGTTACCCACTGTGTCCTCAGACCAATTGTATTCTGCAGGTAAAATTTTATTTTAAATCCTATATAAGCGCATTCCTTTCTTATGTCTGCTTTATCAAGTAACATGTTAATTATTACCAAATTTCCATGATTTTAGGTCACTTAAGTTTACTCAGGTGAGCTATTGCCATTGGTTGTTGTCTGTCATCGTGCGTCTTGGTACCGTATAAGTTTTACATTATGACTTCTGGGTCGAGACCTCTGCTGGTGGACTGTTAGTCCCCGAGGGTCTCTACAGTTCAGTAGCTAAGTACTTCGTTACTAGCTTGAAAATACGGATGTATATTTAATTTCTGTGATAAAATTTAGAAATTCATTTCAAAATAGAGGATTATCTCCCTCATGCATAGCTCTTATCCTTGGACGAATTTGACTCCACTTTTTGGCACTCTGTTTTTCCCTATAATAGCTCTTACAAGTTTATTGTTGTTGTTTTTCGGATTTCAAACATTTCGTTTGAGCATCACTGAAGAGACATTATTTGTCGAAATGCGTATCTGGTGCATCAAAATTGGTACCGTATAAGTTTTACATTAACAATTAAACATTTTTAACTTCGTCTTGATAACTGTCATACCAATTTTTTTTCAAATTTGGTATGAAACATCTTTGGAACAAGGGGGACATGAATTATAAATTTCAGGATTCCTTCACCCCTGGGGCCTTAGAGGTGGGGCAAAAACTGCCCTAAAATGACAAATTTTCAAAAATCTTTTCTAGAACCACACATAAGAGGGAAAAACTGAATGCATAGTGATGTAAAGCAGGAAGGCCTCTACTAGCATTATAATAGGTCCATTATATGCAAGGTGAAGATAACGAACAGTGATCAATCTCATAAGTCCTACAAGGAATACAAAATAGATAGTTGGGCAAACACGGACCCCTGGACACACCAGAGGTGGGATCAGGTGCCTATAAGGAGGCACCATGTTCCAGTACGATCTGTGGACCAATGAGATTGTATTAATTGACTTTTTACTATATTTCTTTGTAGGTTTTGACCCAGATAATCCCCCAGCATTTTCGGGAGACGTTGTATCTCCTGAGTACTCAAACAGTTTACAAATTCCAGACAAATTAGACAGTGTGGTAAAATACGGCGGCGAAACTGGATTGACCATCGGTCATCTTTACCACAGTAGTACCCATATCCGGTTTATAAATCATGATTTGAAACTCCCGGATAATTCACGAAGTGCTATTATGTGTGATCAAATTGAAATTCAAAACTTTCCTCAGCGACAGTTTTTTTAGTGTGGTGACTCCGGTTCGTGTGTCTTTTGTATCAATTCTGATAAAACACTCAGCTGTCTCGGGATGGCAGTTGGACTATCCCTTCCACAAAAGACCTGTCTAGTGACTCCTATTGACAGAATATTACGCAGTGTGTGTCCTCCTGGTGCTCAGATAAAACCTTGTAGTTCTTTGCTTGATCAAAACAGGACCAATACTCAACCTCAAGCAACGTTAGACATGATTCTGGCAGCCATTGGAAATTTTCAGACTTCTTTACAGAGTGTTGAAACTAATTTCCAAGCTTCATGTACAAACTGAAGTTCGAACTCTACAGAGTCAGGTGAAACGAATTGAAGATTCGAAAACTCGAACATCGTCAGATCAATCCAATGCTATTCAAAATTAAGATTATGTTGAGATAAACCATCTGATTATACATTGTTTAACAATATTTGCATTTAAACAATCTTAGATCACCTGAGCCAAAGGTTCTAGTGAGCTTTTCTGGTCTAAGTTTGTCCGGCGTCAGTAGTTGTCGTCACGATCGTGAACTTTTCACATTTTCATCTCCAGAAACACTGAATCAATTTCATTCAAACTTTGTACAAATCTTTCTTGATTAAAGAAAATTAAATTTTGTTCAAATGAAGGGGAAGCGATCAATGTTGTATGAAATAAAATAATACTTTGTGGTCACCCTTTGGAGCTAGCCTACACAATATGAAGTCAAATTTTTCATGGGAATAAACTGACAAAATGTAAAACTTACAACAGCTGAACAACAGCAGTGCCAAGGGAATTGGGTGAGCGATGTGTCGCATGGGTCTCTTGTCAAAAGTCAGGAATATATGTCAAGGATTTTATGATGTATATTAGATGTTTAAACAGTTCACATCACTGTGTTATTGTAAAAAGTCAGGAATTTATGTCAAGGATTTTATGATGTATATTAAATGTATAAACAGTTGACATCACTGTTATTGTAAAAAGTCAGAAATATATAAACAGTTGACATCACTGTTATTGTAAAAAGTCAGAAATATATGTCAAGGATTTTATGATGTATATTAGATTTATAAACAGTTTACATCACTGTGTTAATGTGCTCATGTTCATTACCATTATTATAAGCAAAATTCATTAAAACTTTTTTTGTTTTTTATCAAAGGATTAAAAAGTGAATATAAATGAATATCTGTCAGTATTTACACCCTTCATCCTGAAGAGAGACGTGTTGTTTTAGTCTGATTTCTTTCAGTTTCTCAGTACAGCGACATTTTGTTAACATAATCTTTCTTGCTATTTCACAAACGATATTTGAAAGGCAAATGTATTTATTCATGACGACCTTGTATGGTGATTTCACGGTCAAATTACTTCAACAATTGAGCAAGTCTTCTCACCACATCTTGAAGATGCCCCTGTTTGGGCGAGTGCGGGTTCAATCTATACTAGTACAGTAATTTACAATTTCTACTAGGGACCAACACATAGTATAGTAATTTACAATCTATACAAGGGACCAACACATAGTACAATAATTTACAAATGAGCATGGGAGTGTATGAATTATTTCAAAAGATCTGATCAGGATATGGGGCTCACGGCGGGTGTGACCGGTCAACAGGGGATGCTTACTCCTCCTAGGCACCTTATCCCACCTCTGGTGTGTCCAGGGGTCCGTGTTTGCCCAACTATCTATTTTGTATTGCTTGTAGGAGTTATGAGATTGATCACTGTTCGTTATCTTCACCTTGCAAGAAACAAGAAAATCGTGGGCCTCAACGGTCACTTGAGTATCGTGTCGATCTGCATATATATAGTAGGTAAATTGGCCATCGTTTCTTCATATTCATCGTAAAGGAATTGTCAAAGGTTGGCGTAAAGTGATCATGATAAGTACCAAAACATCATTTTATGCAAATCAAAAATATTCATCTCTTCTTACCTATTCAATTAAACCCCTAAACATATCTAGTTTTCAATAATTGAACTTTCAACAATTTTCCGAACAAATTTGAGTCATTATTTTTTTACAAATTCCCACTACCCAAAACAAACCTTACTAATAAACAATATTGAGAGGTGAAAATCTCATGCAAAACATGTAGTTGTGTAATTTTAAAGACAGTATGTTGGCGACCTACTAGGAAATACAAATTAGTTGTTATTACAAAAACTATGTTAGCTAGGTATACTACATTGTGATGGAAACACAATTATTTATTGGAATAATGTTACTTGCCTTTCATAGTCCTCTACAACATGTGTAATGTCAAATGCATTATTTAACTTGTGTAGAATATGCATTCACCATGTGACCTATTCATGGACTGAGATAATAACTGTGTCTAAAACTGAAGCATGAATTTGAAGAATTTCATCTTTTGAAAGGACAGTTGGAGTACAAGTACGATTACCAAACGTGGAATTAATGCTAGGTTCTTTAGAATTTCGTTGTAATAATGAACCTTAGAAAGACAATCGTGTTATTACAAGATTTGTCATCTGGAAGTAAATCTTTCATGAATTCCTCAAGTAACCTATCTAATTCTTTTATCACTTCTGGTTTACTAAACACAGAAGGATAGATGATACATACTTTTGTTTTAATATGTCAAATGCAGGATTTTAATATTCCTCTTATACTTTTCATCCATTCTGACAATGTATCGTTTTCATATTCAGCCCATCGTCTGGCATAATACTCGACATAAATTCAAATAGAGATGAAGTTCTGTCAACAATTGAAAGACCGAGGTTCTCTGTATTTAGGACTTTTTAGAATAAGTCATTTGAGGTCCTCATTTCTAACTATATCAACATCACCAGTAATGACATGTCCAGCTGGACTATATATCAACATAACCAGTAATGACATGTCCAGCTGGACTATATCAACATCACCTGTAATGACATGTCCAGCTGGACTATATATCAACATCACCAGTAATGATATGTCCAGCTGGACTATACATCAACATCACCAGTAATGACATCTCCAGCTGGACTATATATAAACATCACCAGTAATGAAATGTCCAGCTGGACTATATATCAACATCACCAGTAATGACTTATCCAGCTGGACTATATATAAACATCACCAGTAATGAAATGTCCAGCTGGACTATATATCAACATCACCAGTAATGACTTATCCAGCTGGACTATATATCAACATCACCAGTAATGAAATGTCCAGCTGGACTATATATCAACATCACCAGTAATGACTTATCCAGCTGGACTATATATCAACATCACCAGTAATGAAATGTCCAGCTGGACTATATATCAACATCACCAGTAATGACTTATCCAGCTGGACTATATATCAACATCACCAGTAATGACATGTCCAGCTGGACTATATATCAACATCACCAGTAATGAAATGTCCAGCTGGACTATATATCAACATCACCAGTAATGACATCTCCAACTGGACTATATATCAACATCACCTGTAATGACATGTCCAGCTGGACTATATATCAACATCACCAGTAATGATATGTCCAGTTGGACTATACATCAACATCACCAGTAATGACTTGACCAGCTGGACTATATATCAACATCACCAGTAATGACTTGACCAGCTGGACTATATATCAACATCACCAGTAATGACTTGACCAGCTGGACTATAGTTGAAAGAAGAACAAGAACAAGTACATGTAGGTGGATTAAGTATAAGATGGTCTATATCTAGGCACTAACAGCTTCAAATCAGCCATATCTGCCTTTCATCCAGAAATCGGAGGGGCAAAAGTAGGGCAAACTAATATAATTAAACAAGTTATGACAGGGAGTTTTAATTCTAAACCACCATTGCCTAGAAACGAGACCTAGG
>NC_079166.1:98072362-98147362 GCF_947568905.1 Ostrea edulis | reverse complement strand
TGAATCAGCAGTATAAAACAAGATGCGTTCTTCAACCACCGAACCATCCCATAGGGATCCGGGTTAGAATAAGTCCTCAGTACCCCCTTGATTGTCGTAAGAGGCGACTAAAAGGGGCAGTCCTTCGGATGAGACCGCAAAAACCGATGTCATGTGTCGCAGCAGGTGTGGCACGATAAAGATCCCTCCCTGCTCAATGGCCATAAGCGCTGAGCATAGACCAAAATTTTGCAGCACTTCACAGGCAATGGTGACGTCTCCATATGAGTGAAATATTCTCGAGAGAGACGTAAAATAATATCCAATCAACGAATTAACCACCGAACATGTCCATACTGACTTAACTTTACATAATATATGTATATTAATCATATTTGACAATTTTGGACCTCCTCTAGAGTCTGGTCTGGGTTAGAATATGTCCTCAGTACCCCTTACTTGTCGTAAGAGGCAACTAATTTGGGCGGTCTTTAAGATGAGACCATAAACCAAGGCCCCATGTCACAGCAGGTGTGGCACGATAAAGATCCCTCCCTGCTCAATGACCATAAGCACTGAGCATAGGCCTAAATTTTGCAGCACTTCACAGGCAATGGTGATGTCTCCATATGAGTAAAAGATTTTCCAGCGAGACATTAAACACTATACAATCAATCAATCAATCAGAACTATGGCATAGCGAAATTCATAATTTTGGTGCATCTGAACATGCATTTAATTTATATACAGCATCAGCAAAATTAATTTAAAAGAAGAAATCTTTGAAATTAAAAACACAATAATCACTATGATAATTTTGGCTCTACCCTGGACCCAAATTTCCTACCCCTGGGATCTTGAAATTCACAATGTTGGAAAAAGGCTACCCGTTCCTTCTAAATATCCAGTTAGTATCGACAGCACTAACAAACATGTAATTTAGACTTTTTACACATAAACACTATATACATGTACCAAGTTCGGTCCTGCCCTGGAGTCGTGTGAACGTGTAAAATGTTGACAACACCAACAATGACAGAATGGACAAGTTTTGATCTGAAAATCTCACCTGAGCCTTCAGTTCAGGTGAGCTAAAAATAGAACTTGACAGGTGAACTAAGGAATAGCCAATATATTAATATGTATAAGCTTCTACTGTTAAGCTCACCTTAGCTAGTTTGTTTGTATAAGCTACTATTTATTACAGAGTTAGGACAGCTCACCTTAGCTAGTTTGTTTGCCTGTTTAAAATGATTAGCCTCCTCTGCCTCTCCGTATCGAGCGAGATTCTGCCCCACATCTTCCAGACGGCTGCTGACCTCATTCAGAGTGTCGTACGGCAGGGGATGGTCCAGGACCTACAGGGATACAGACGTTTATCATTAAAGGTCTCTGGGCTTGAAGGATCAGCTGAGTACTGGTATTACAGAAATATTACATGCACTGAGTTCTGGGGGGAGGGGGTGTAAAGGTCGTAAAACATATAGAGAGACTCCATACCTCAGACAGAGCTCGGATGGTTTTCCAGTCTTCCCTCACCATGCCCCGGGGCGACATAGCGAGTCTGGTCTGCTGGGCACGGCCCTCTGTGTTGACGTATGTCGCATCTTTTTCTGTGTAAGGTGCTCCGGGGAAAACAACGTCAGCCATGGCGGCTCCTTTGTCTCCATGGTGACCTGATGTAAACTTACAGTTAATATTTCCATCTATACTACGTACTTGCGTAAATTTTGACAGAAACATGATCACACAATGCTTAGGATAGTGGTCAGTTTACAGACAGAACCATTAGCCAGTGGTCAATTTACAAAAATGACTCTTATTCCAATGGTCATTTTAAAAATAGGAACATTATCCAGTGGTTATTTTATATAAATGGCTTTTATTCCAGTGGTCAGTTTACAGATATAGGACCTTTATTCACACTGTCAAATTACCGAAGAGACCTTCACCCAGTTGACCAGTGGTCAGTTACAATGTGAAGAGTGGTCCGTTCTCAACCATAGACAAACCTACCTTGGTAGATGATGAAACAGTCCTTGGGGAGGTATTCCCGGGTAAGGACGCCCTCGTCAGCCCCCAAGAGGAAGATAACTTGGGGAGGGTTCTTCCTGATGTAGTCCACGCCTGCCTTATAACCCAGATCTAGAGCAGCCACCTGACTGGCTACCTAAAATTAGTAACAAGTAAAAGACCTTAAAAATGAACCACAAAAAGTAGAGGCCTGTAGGTAACAATGCTTGCCAGAGTAACAATGATCCTACAGAAATAAAGCCTGATCAGCTTGATGCACCATGAATGTAATTCTACTGAAGTGAAATATATGGAGTCCCCAATAAATAATAAATAAAGTGCATGACACACCCATCAAATGATTTCTTATTATAAACAAATGAAAGTACATGACACAAAATCACGTCAACCTTTAAATGTGCAGAGATTGTTTGAATATATTTGCCTTAAGGTCTGAAGTAAAACTAAGATTGTTCCTTGTAATGTGTTTATTCCACATTGCATTTGACTTGTCAATATATCTCTTGAGTTGTTCAAATAACTACAGAAACATTTCAAAACCAATTTTCATTTCATTACATATACATGTATTTGGACAATTTCTTCTTCATGGTATGAATGACTTATTGTGGGTTGTACATAGAAATACTCACAACTAAAAGAGTGACAAATTCTCCCCACAGCCTTCTTACATTATACTAATAACTAAAAGAGTGACAAATTGTCCCCACAGCCTTCTTACATTATACTCATAACTAAAAGAGTGACAAATTGTCCCCACAGCCTTTTTACATTATACTCATAACTAAAAGAGTGACAAATTCTCCCCACAGCCTTCTTACATTATGCTCGTTCATTGATTTTTTAAATATACAGATGCAATTTTAAGTTCTTATCAAAATGATCTCTGCATGTTCCGCTGAAACATCATGGCTTAAATATTACTCCCAAGAGACAAATGGAGTCTTAACTGGATAGTCTAATCAAAACTATCTTTGAATGTTTGTAACACAAGCTTAGATCATTATTCCCATCAGACAATTTCTCTATCTGTTTATTATATGTGCATTTTTTAATTCTCTGCAAATTCTGCAGTAATATGTATATCATTAATATTGGAAACAAAATAATATATCTCTATAAGTGACAGATTATCTAACTGATAATTCTTCATGTAGACACAGATTGTAACTAGACTGTACACCTCTATAAGTGACAGATAATAACTAGACTGTACATCTCTATAAGTGACAGATTATCTAACTTAGAATTCTTCACTTATCCTGTGGAGGATGTTGAGGACTCGCCACGAATCTCCACACCCGGACTGTGTCCTAGCTGTCTGAGCGATCATGGACACCGCCGCATGAAGAGCTGCGGAGTCCGTCCTCTGTAGAGTGAAGCTTACCACCACCACCATTGGGCGCCGCGCTTTGTTCAGAGTTTATAAAGAGAATCAGTCTTCATTCCACAAGATGGCTGGCTGGTGCGGTAGAATTGGTAATGAACATAATTTTGGACATAATGCAGCCTCATCAAATTTCGGGGACATTTAAAAATCATCCCAAAGGTTTGATAGGAAGCAACTCTACGTTCTTCTTAAATTAGTGAGTATAGTCAATTGTATTTTGTCAATTGTTTAATGTACCATTACATGTATCTTAATACAGAGAGAATGAAAACATCAGTAATCTTCACTAAATTCTTACTTTTAGCAATCTTCACTCAGTCCTTACCTTCAGCAATCTTCATTCAGTCCTTACCTTCAGCAATTTTCACTACATCCTTACCTTCAGTAATCTTCACTACAGCCTTACCTTCAGTAATCTTTACTACATCCTTACCTTCAGTAATCTTCACTACATCCTTACCTTCAGTAATCTTCAAATAGTCCTTACCTTCAGCAATCTTCACTAGATCCTTACCTTACAGAAGAGGTGAGATCCATCAGCTATTTTCTTCAGAACATCAGTGGAGTCTCCTAGGTACTGCAAATGACAAAGCACCAAATTAATGACAATTTCACCCTAACTGCATCTTATATATTGAAATTTAAAATCTACAAAGGTTGACGCCACCTTTAATCAATGTAGCATTTATGTACGTTTGTGAAAATTCAGTATGATGAAATGTGGCTTACATTGTTAACACAGTTGTAATTTAATCGATATATATGCACTAAACTCCCCCCCCCCCCCACACACATAATTGTTTATTATGAGGACTTTATTTCAATGTTGGAGAGCTACTATTCTTTACGGTTATTAACATTACCTTGCTCATGGAGAATTTAAATTTGCAGAAATCTCTATATATGCACCACAAAAAATAAAAACCCGTAGAAATTACCCCCAACCCACCAAACTTTAAATTACCCCCCAACCCAAACTTTAATAACGTTGGATTTACAAAATACATCATGGGCGTTTGGCAACAGTTTTGGGTTTCCGGGGTAATATATGTTATCTGTTCCCGGGGTAATATGTGTATCTGTTCCCGGGGTAATATATGTTATCTGCTCCCGGGGTAATATATGTTATCTGCCAGAGGATGATAAACACTGTAATGAAACGCACAGCTTATCTGAATGAGTACTCTACAACTGTAATGAAACACACAGCTTATCTGAAAGAGTACTCTACAACTGTAATGAAACATACAGCTTATCTGAATGAGTACTCCACAACTGTAATGAAACACACAGCTTATCTGAATGAGTACTCCACAACTGTAATGAAACATACAGGTTACCTGAATGAGTACTCTACAACTGACCCCATACATATCAATATACTCACATCATATTCGTAAGTCAAGTCTACCTTTGACCCAAAGAGGGCAACTTGAAGGTCATTGTAAATCCAACTACAAAATAAAGAAGATTCTCCTACACATAGTTCTCGAGTCAACAGTTAAAACAACTCAATTTTTGAGAAATGACATTTCACATGTTCTGATTTCTTTCCTACATACTGTATAATCATATAAATTCAAGGGGTTCAATTTTCCTGGATTGTTGAGATTTTACAGTTTTGTTGGGATGTAGTTTTGTATATATGCTTTCTGTTCATTACAACTTTGTGTAAATTGTGTATTTCGCTGTGGATAGGGGCCCATGAAATCCACGAGAACCGAGCCCTCATGAAATCTAATAATTCCACAATATTTTTGTATAATTCGAAAAATAAACATCACACAACATCAACTCTGTGATTTGTTTTACTTCTGTGTCAAGCTGAAGAAAACTTGTGCGAAAAGGTGAAGATAACAAACAGTGATCAATCTCATAACTCCTATAAAGGATACAAAATTAAGAGTTGGGCAAACAGGGAACCCTGGTCGCACCAGAGGTGGAATCAGGTGCCTAAGAGGAGTAAGCACCCCCTGTCGACTGGTCATATCCTTGTGTGTGGAATGTAACAATTTCATCATGATTTAGAAGCATAGATTTGTGACTCGGGTGACCTAATACCGTAAATCTGGATATTTTTGCGTCGATTTTTGCGAATTTGAGTAAAAATCCTATATATATATATATTTGTGTTTCTTATTTTTGCGAATTTATTCTGGAGCTAAAATTAAAGTGGCAAATAAATTCTATTTTACGAATTTATGTCATTAATTCAGTTCTGTCAAACCAGCAGACATTTGTTTATATACTGATAAAGACCCTCGCTAGGCGTGGGTGCATTGAAAACTAAATTTCAAAATTTAAGTATGTTTTTTCTATCTTTTAAAGTAATGCCGAGCTTGACAATATACCAAACTATCTACGTTATAGGATAGTCGATAAAACGTGAACGTGTATATTTGCTAAAATCAATTTATTCTATTTCAAAAGTTTAATACAACTGACCATCGAATTGGTGGATCTATTATTTTTTACGTAGAGTTATTTTTGAGAAAAATATTTTTGCGAATCCAACTGACTCGCAAAAATGCTAAAAATTAATCAACAGAAAAAATAACCAGATTTACAGTAGAGCTTTCACAGTCACGTAAGTAAACTATGACAATATCTTGTGCTCCGTAATACATGATGTAACTATAGCGAATATTGCAAACTGAAAGTGAGAGATGGAAATTTCGTCTGTTTCTAGGAAAATAAATGCTCCATATAAACTACAGTTTAAATTAAGACAATTCATTTACAGCGAGGCTGTATTACAATAAGTCCATCTAATTCAGATTTTTTTTTTCTAATCAACTCGTATAATGACATATCATCTGGCACACGGTAAGACTTGTTTTCTGCACTCGATCAGAAATCTTTCATAATCACACAGTAAGACTATAAAGTACCCACAAAATACAACACACACTTTAGACTGCACACAAAATACAACACATACTTTAGACTATCCACAAAATACAACACAAACTTTAGAATGTCCCCAAAATACAACACAGACTTGAGATTGCCCACAAAATACAACACATACTTTATAATGTCCCCAATATACAACACATATTTAAGACTGCCCACAAAATACAACACATACTTTAGACTGCCCTAAAATACAACACAGACTTTAGACTGCCCTAAAATACAACACAGACTTTAGACTGCCCTAAAATACAACACAGACTTTAGATTGCCCACAAAATACAACACATACTTTAGATTGCCCTCTAAACAGACCTACATCATCCCCTAAAGTACAAAACATAATTCATAAACTCTATATCCAACAAGGATGTCACTGATTAAATGATTATTCCAACTTTATGAAAATAACATTTTGTCAATGAAAAGATTAGACAGTAACAGGATGTTGAAACCCCTGTTAGAACTGTGTAATGTCCACTATTTTGTGTCAAGTTTGCAAAACAAAGCGATAGTTACAACAATCAATCATTTATATATAGGCATGTAATTTTTCAAAGCTGGAAGAATTCAACATTGAAAAATTCCCAATATCAAAAAACGTTCACGATTTCCCCCCAATCAATAGGGTAAAGGTAGCATCTAAAATTGTAGCAAGCGACATTCAGTGATTTGTACAAAAATTTGACCTCTGTATATCACTGACCTTTTCCTGACCCTTGTTGTTACACCTCACTCATTTTTCATTACACCTCATTGATATTTTGTTACACCTCACTAACCTTTTCCTGACCCTTGTGTTCAGAAGCGGGACCTCCAGTTTCGGATTGGTTCCTATAAATAGAACAAGGTCCGCCTCCTCTACTGAAGCTATCCCAGTGTTCAAGATAGTTGGAGCGAAGGTCAGTCCTAGAGAAAGCGAAGAAACTTAGATTAACTCGTCTCCTTCAAGTGGATGCTTTTACAAAATTGTGTCCCTTTCTTGCGATGTTAATTGTTTATTTGTCAGTAGACCAAGCTCTAATGAAAATGTACATACATGTAAATAAATGATTGTACAGTTCTGATGCACAATGTTAGAAGAATATTTCACAACTCCACGTGATATCATTTGAAAACTGCAGTCCCAATCTGCATATTGATACCGTACTATGTCATCTGCTAATCAAAAGTTTAACACAACACAGACAACCTATCCGACCCCGTCCATGGGGAATATTTCCTAACTACAAAGAGCTGATAAACAGACAACCTACCCGACCCTATCCATGGGGAAGATTTCTTTACTACACAACGACTCGCTCCCGAGCTTGTTAAGCAGATCCTTCAGGGCAATGAGAGACTCAGCGTCCTCCCACCAGACCTGCGATCTGGTCACCTTTGTAATTATGAATCTACAAATCAGAAAAGATGCACGTAAAACATAAAGAGAAAGCAAAATGTTAATTCTGTGCCCCCCCCCCCCCCCCATCAGAGCTATGTTAAATTTGTGTCTCCCTCACAAGAGCTATATTAAAACTGTCCCCCTCACCAGAGCTATGTTAAATCTGTCTCCCTCACCTGAGTTATGTTAAATTTGTGTCTCCCTCATCAGAGCTATGTTAAATCTGTGTCTCCCTCACCAGAGTTATGTTAAACCTGTGTCTCCCTCACCTGAGTTATGTTAAATTTGTGTCTCCCTCATCAGAGCTATGTTAAATCTGTGTCTCCCTCACCAGAGCTATGTTAAATCTATGTCTCCCTCACCAGAGTTATGTCAAATTTGTGTCTACCCTCACCAGAGCTATGTTAAATTTGTGTCCCCATCCCCCCTCACCAGAGCTATGTTAAATTTGTGTCTCTCCTCACCAGAGTTATGTTAAACCTGTGTCTCCCTCACCAGAGTTATGTTAAACCTGTGTCTCCCTCACCAGAGCTATGTTAAATCTGTGTCTCCCTCACCAGATCTATGTTAAATATGTGTTTCCCTCACCAGAGTTATGTTAAACCCGTATCTCCCTCACCAGAGTTGTTACCTTTGTGTCTCTCTTGCCATGGTATGTTAACTTTGTGTCTCCCTTGCCAGGGTATGTTAACTTTGTGTCTCCCTTGCCATGCTATGTTAAATTTGTGTCTCCCTCACCAGAGCTATGTTAAATATGTACCCCTCACCAAAGCTATGTTAAATTTGTGTCTCCCCTCACCAGAGCTGTTAATTTTTTGTCTCCCTTGCCATGCTATGTTAAAGTTGTGTCTCCCTCACCAGAGCTGTTAAATTTGTCTTAAACTAGTCTTACAATCACTTCAAATGAGTGATTGTTTTCTGCCCCTCTAAAGAACTCTGCGTGAGAAGTGATTGTTTTCTGCCTCTCTAAAGAACTCTGTATAATAAGTGATTGTTTTCTGTCCCTCTAAAGAACTCTGTATAATAAGTAAACGTTTTCTGCCCCTCTAAATAACTCTGTATAATAAGTGATTGTTTTCTGCCCCTCTAAAGAACTCTGTATAATAAGTAATTGTTTTCTGCCCCTCTAAAGAACTCTGTATAATAAGTGATTGTTTTCTGCCCCTCTAAAGAACTCTGTATAATAAGTGATTGTTTTCTGCCCCTCTAAATAACTCTGTATAATAAGTGATTGTTTTCTGCCCCTCTAAAGAACTCTGTATAATAAGTAATTGTTTTCTGCCCCTCTAAAGAACTCTGTACAATAAGTGATTGTTTTATGCCCCTCTAAAGAACTCTTTGTGACAAGTGATTGTTTTCTGCCTCTCTAAAGAACTCTGTATAATAAGTGCTTGTTTTCTGCCCCTCTAAAGCACTCTGTATAATAAGTGATTGTTTTCTGTCCCTCTAAAGAAATATGTATAATAAGTGATTGTTTTCTGCCTCTCTAAATAAATCTGTATAATAAGTGATTGTTTTCTGCCCCTCTAAAGAACTCTGTATAATAAGTAAACGTTTTCTGCCTCTCTAAAGAACTTTGTATAATAAGTGATTGTTTTCTGCCTCTCTAAAGAACTCTGTATAATAAGTGATTGTTTTCTGCCTCTCTAAAGAACTCTGTATGATAAGTAATTGTTTTCTGCCCCTCTAAAGAACTCTGTATAATAAGTGATTGTTTTCTGTCCCTCCCAAGAACTCTGTATAATAAATGATTGTTTTCTGCCTCTCTAAAGAACTCTGTATAATAATTGATTGTTTTCTGTCCCTCCAAAGAACTCTGTATAATAAGTGATTGTTTTCTGTCCCTCCAAAGAACTCTGTATAATAAGTGATTGTTTTCTGTCCCTCTAACGAACTCTGTGTGATAAGTGATTGTTTCCTGCCTCTCTAAAGAACTCTGTATAATAAGTAATTGTTTTCTGCCCCTCTAAAGAACTCTGTATAATTCCAATGGTATTTATTACAAGTGTTTTGATTGGACAAAAATAAAGCTGAACAAGACTTTATACATCAATAAAACCGAAAACGCGATGTATTCATACACGCCTAAAAACATATAACATAATGCGGGGAAACTATTCAAATTTTTGCAATTGTTAGTGAAGTGAATGAATTGGAATTATAAGCATCAAACATTCTTTTTGAAGAATTTATCGAATTGTAAACTCCGGTCATTTTACTCACAAACTTAACATAAAAGTGCTTCGCACTTTTATTCAGTTTCTGAGTAGAATGTCCGGAGTTTACACATCGATAAATTCTTCAAAAAGAATGTTTAATCCTATAATAATAAGTGATTGCTTTCTGCCCCTCTAAATAACCCTGTTTAATAAATGATTGTTTTCTGCACCTCTAAAAAACTCTGTATAATAAGTGTTTGTTTTCTGCCTCTCTAAAGAATTCTGTATAATAAGTGATTGTTTTCTGCCTCTCTAAAGAACTCTGTATAATAAGTGATTGTTTTCTGCCTCTCTAAAGAACTCTGTATAATAAGTGATTGTTTTCTGCCCCTCTAAAGAACTCTGTACAATAAGTGATTGTTTTCTGCACCTCTAAACAACTCTTTGTGATAAGTGATTGTTTTCTGCCCCTCTAACGAACTGTGTGATAAGTGATTGTTTTCTGCCTCTCTAACGAACTCTTTGTGATAAGTGATTGTTTTTTGCCCTTCTAACGAACTCTTTGTGATAAGTGATTGTTTTCTGCAGTTTGTGATGAGTGATTGTTTTCTGCCCTTCTAACGAACTCTTTACGATAAGTGATTGTTTTCTGCCCCTCTTACGAATTATGTATGATAGTGATAGAAATTATGAAAAATCATTTAGAATCTCTAATGTTATCTTGAGGCATACATTATCAGTATAAACAAGATGTGTTTGTGAAACATAAATGCCCCCGATAATGGCCAATTCCGAAGATGGCCAAGGTCACAAGGGAAAATATGTTGGTACCAGTAGAAAGTTCGTGTCAAAAGAATGGCTCATGTACAATATGAAAGCTCTAATATTTACCATTTAGAACTTATGACCAATGTAAAAAAATAAATAAAAGTAGGTCAAAAGTCAAGGTTAAAAGGTTCAATACCAACGGAAAGGTATTGTCACAATCCATACTCATCTGATATATCAAAGCTCTATCACTTATTGTTCAAAAGTTATTAGCAAGGTTAAAGTTGTCAAAAAGTAGGTCAAACTCCAAGGTCAAGGTCACGGGGTCAAAAATGTTGGTACCCACGGAAAGGTCTTGTCACAAAGAATACTCATGTGAAATATCAAAGCTTTAACACTTACTCTTCAAAGGGTATTAGCAAGGTTAAAGTTTTCAAAAAGTAGGTCAAATTCCAAGGTCAAGGGTAAAAAATGTTGGTACCCACGGAAAGGTCTTGTCACAAGGAATACTCATGTGAAATATCAAAGCTCTATCACTTACTGTTCAAACGTTATTAGCAAGGTTAGAGTTTCAGACAGAATGACAGATTTACAGAATGACAGATAGGACAAAAACAATATGCCCCTTGATCTTCGATCTCGGGGGCATAAAAATGATCATTTTAAAGGTAAGAAGTTGATGTATCTAACAAACACACACACCCTCCCCTCCCCCTATGATGTATCTAACACACACACACCCTCCCCTCCCCCTATGATGTATTTAACACACACACACCCTCCCCTCCCCCTATCACATATATAACAGACACACACACACCCTCCCCTCCCCCTATGATGTATCTAACACACACCCACACCCACCCCCTATGATGTATCTAACACACACACACACACACACACACACACACACACACACACACACACACACGTGTAACGCGTGTCAAATGAACACCTTAACTTCCCACCTGCAACTGAACACTTCTACAGTTATTGGTATTTTAGTACGAAAATTTACTATTTGGTACTAAAAACAACATAGAAGACATTGCTGCGGTCAAAATTTGTGAAATATCGTTTTATTCACTCCTTGAATTTTTGCTTATCAAGTGAACACTTTCCTTTACACACGGTCAATTGAACACTTTCCTTTACACACAGGCAATTGAACACTTTCCTTTACACACGGGCAATTGAACACTTTCCTTTACACACGGGCAATTGAACACTTTCCTTTACACACGGGCAATTGAACACTTTCCTTTACACACAGGCAATTGAACAATGTCCTTTACACACAGGCAATTGAACACATTCCTTTACACACGGTCAATTGAACAATTTCCTTTACACACAGGCAATTGAACACTCTGGCACACACGGGCAAATGAATACTCTGACACACACGTGTAATTGAACACTCTGACGCACATGGTCAATTAAATACTCTGATACACGCAGCCAGCTAAACACTAAACACACGGGCAATCAAATACTCTGAAACATCCAAACAATCATTCTCACCACGCTAAATAAATAAGGCCAAATCTCTAAAGCTTACAAAAAAGCGTGAAACGATGACATAAATCGAAATTGGGATGGGATAGACAGGGAATCCACACATTTCGTTGAAATTATCGCCGCAAGAAAATCAAAAATAAAGGGGGGGGGTAGTATTGATTGGATGATTGATTATATATTTTACGTCCCGTCGAGAATATTTTATTCATATTGAGACGTAACCAGCTTTAAGCGGAGTACCACGAATTTAGACCTATCCAATGTATCCATAGGGTTCAGGGTCGTAGCAGTGAGGGTTCTTTGAAATATCGTGCCAACACCTACTACATGTACGACAAGGGATATACGTTTATAAGGTCACATCCAAAAGATCCGTGATTCTCACTTCTAAATGTCGAGCGTTTGGTGAAGGAGCAATTAACACTAACAATTTTAACGTCTTAGGTTTGACGCATGAACGATGCTTTAACTCACGACCTCCCGGTTACGAAGCGAACTCTCTACCAATGAGCTACCGCGACCGGTCGGGGGGAGGGGTAGTAGTGTCCATAATGATGACTTTTAATGTAATAATAACTTATGATAATCATCATTATTATATATATATATACTTCTATGATTATAG
Organism: Ostrea edulis; assembly: GCF_947568905.1. Classification (NCBI taxonomy): domain Eukaryota; kingdom Metazoa; phylum Mollusca; class Bivalvia; order Ostreida; family Ostreidae; genus Ostrea; species Ostrea edulis. Next base: position 98,134,586 of record NC_079166.1, on the reverse strand, counting down.
ACTCCCTCGTTTGCCAATGCATGCTGTACGGGCCAGACTCTGTAGTAATTCGACCAAAAAGTATGATAAATAAAATCAAAATTCTGTAATACAGTGCCTAAAGGATCTAAAACAAGTATTCATAATTATATACATTTTTTGTATCACTTTAAGTTTTTGTTGACTTTTGACATGAATAAAAATTAGATATCTTTGTAAAGAAATGTTACACGATATCTTAATTCCACTCTAAAAGGGAACATTTTCATGAACATTCTGTTTATATATGTAACTACATAGATGTGACCTTACAGAAAACTTTAATCAAACGTTGCAAAAACCATAAATTCTTTGAAAATCCGGTTTATAACACCAGTTTATATAAGATAACTTCAGAATCAGGATTTGTTCCCGGTTCCTTTATATACTGTTACAAAAATATCTACATGTTTATGATATGTACATGCACATTATGTCAATTTTGACTATCATCTCACCTTGAAATATGAGGACAAAATTGTAATAGAGAACCCCCAAAAATCACGATTTTGCTTCATCTTAGATATTTTTGTTTAGAGATTTCGTGCCTTTGGCACTCATTACGCCCTTCCCTAAACGTGTTACGTGTTGGAAACCCCCCCCCCTCATTAACCACGTCTGAAACACACCGACAATTGAACCTGGTACATTGCGCATAAATTGAACTATTATAACGAAAGGTAAAATTCAAGTTACATATTTGTAAATTTTATTGATGAACTTAGTCCAGTCTCGAAAGGCAAGTAGAGATTTAAAACATTCCCTGAACATTTGCAATTCGCGCCTTCGAATGAGAAATAATCTCCCTCATAAAAGTGATTTGGACCCCCAGTTCTTTCCCTGCCGATCTGAGGACAGAGATGACCAATTGCAAATTCAAGGGAATATATTACCTTCTGTTTTTGTTCAAAAACTGGACGTGTCCTCTCATGACCTTTATAATACAAATTCACCAGGTTGATTTTTAAAATCTTATTAAAGTTTTACATAAGCTCAAATTGAAGTCCAATAATATACGCGCATCAAATCAATTATCGCTCTCATTAATTCAATTGATGCGCACATCCATGTGGTGGAAATATTGCTCGCAAAAATTAATTTAGAGCTCTGTATGAATGACTTGATTATCTCTTTTAATTCAATGGATCATCTTTTTAATTATATATACAAGGGTATTTCATAAGCAATTAATGCGCGCATCATTTTTTTTTTTAAAAGAGCAACAATTCAATTAAAGAAATCATTCAATTGTGGATATCTTGAATTTAAGATTATATTTCAATTAGGTAATCTCTCTAAAATAATTATTCCACGCATCAATTTAATTAATGATATCATTAATTCAATAGAAGAGAGCAATAATTCAATTATTGTGCACATTAAGCGATGTTAGCATTAATGAATTATTGCTCTCTTCAATTGAATTGTAGCATGCATTAATTCTATTGTTGGTATCATTAAATTATAATTCATTTGAGGAGAGCAACAATTAAATTATTGCGTGCATCAATTCAGCAGAATAAATAAAGATATCAATAATTCAATTCATGCTCGCAATATATATATAATGCAGAATTGAAGATATTAATTATTTGAAGAGATCTTTGATTGCGTGCATGAAATGAATTGATAATATCTTCAAATAATTAAAGATATCTTCAAATATTTGAGTTTGTTAATTTGGCGCTCCATAGATCTAAAACTATTCCTAGTGGATTCTGGTGCTTTCTGACTCGAGACATCATAACAGCTCTTGCCACAAATGAATCTAACCATACAAGTGATAAAGACACACTTGAATATGTTGCAGAAAAATAAAGATCAGGTGGGTTGCATATACCTATAGCCACCTCTCTTTTAATTTCTTCATAGGATTCATATACTTAAAGGGATTTTTCTCCTTGAAAAGGTGATATTTAAAAATATGTCACTTTTTAAGGAATTTTATAATCCCCCAATAGTATGTACCGGGGTAATTTCTAAACTGTTTGGTGAAAATGTTGACAATTAAGAATCAGTCACTGGTTATCCATGTGGAATTTAGCTATCTCATATGAATAAACTCTTGATTATTTTACTACAATGTACCATATTAACCAATTTCGGAAATAATTCCTTATTTGTCTTAAATTTTGATTTGATATAAAGAGCAAACTGAAATGATAAACCAAAGTTCACATTGAACACCAGTGAGGCAATTGTATACAAATATCAAATTCATATATTACAGAATTCATTAAGATATTTGAACTATTCTAATCTTTTAATGTTCCATGGTAGCAATGAAAACAGCAGGTCTTTTATTCTCAGTCATATATTTTATTATATTACAGGAGATGTTATATGTACAATTAGTATATATATATATATATATATATATATATATATATATTATATATGTAATTGCATGTGCCAAAAAATGTATGCATACATGAGTAATTCAACCACAGACATATCAATAAATTTGCATTTAATACATTGAATGTAGTCCTTTGATTAAATAATCAACACAGATGGATCCATATGATAATACATGTATTTGTAAAAGAAGAAAAAAAGAGTTCCATTTCTCATACAAACGATATCTGTACAAATATCAAAATCAACAAGAGGCCCAGGGGCCACATCGCTCACCTGAGTCACCTTGGCCCTGCTGTTTTGATTTTAAAATGCTATTTTATCAATCTTTATTCTCATGAATAATGTGACCCAAACCTACCTCTAAAGAACACAACATTACTAAAATGAAATCATATAACACAAAGATATGACAAGCATGATATTGCTGTTCTGGATAAGACCAAGGTATGAAGTCATAGGTCTTGGAATGATATGAAAGACCTTGCCATAAGTAATCTATATACAATACATGAAAGTCCTATCTAAAATAGTCCTGGATATACTTAATAAGTTATACTTTCTTAAAAGTAGGTCAAACTCAGAGTTCAGGGTCACAAGGTCAAAGAACATAATATGATTGATTGTTTTAGCTGTTTTCCGCCACACTCAACAATTTTTCAGTTATCTGTTGGTGCCCAGTTTTTATTGGTGGAAGAGAGAACCCAGATACAATGTACCTGGGAAGAGACCACTGACCTTCCGAGAGTAAACTGGGAAACTTTCTCACTTACCGGTGCAAGCAGGATTCGAACCCACGCCAACCACTGAAGAGACATTATTTGTCGAAATGCGCATCTGGTGGATCAAAATTGGTACCGTATAAGTTTTACCTTAAACACAATGTAGTTCAGGACACACTGAATAGGTCAGATTTGTTTTGCCATAAAAATTGTATATACAAGATATGAAAGCTCTAGCTTAAATAGTTCAAGAGATATCTTTAAAGATTTTTCCTTTAAATATATCAGCATATAAAACTTTGATCCCCTATTGTTACCACACCATACCTCCCGGGAAATGATTTTAACAAACTTGAATATGCACTATGTCAGGAAGTTTTAATGTAAATTTGTGTGCTTCATACTAAATTTGAAAAGAATTATGTTATTCGAATCGTAGATTGATCGCTGTTCGTTATCTTCACCTTTCACTTATAGAATTTAGTTAAAAATATTCAATTGTTAACATCGACGGACTACAACAGACGCAGACCAATAGCAATATGTCATCTGAGTTTACTCAAGTGACCTAAAATTGTATAATTTTTCTAAAGCTTTTGAAAATTGATAATGCTATTAAAGCCTAGTCTGATCCCTTACACTCCATTTCAATAGTTAAGCGTAAAAACAGACTAGAGTGGATGGGGACCAAACTTAAGAAAGCTGTGAGATTAGTTCAATATTCAAACCTACAGTTTTTGAATAATAAGTATTTAACCCAACTGGGATGATTTCATCCAAAATATTTCACTAAAAATATTTGTGGGGATATCAGTTCACACAGACATTATGTTTTAAAATGAGTACGAGTATGGAAATGAACTGGGGTTCACATTGACTGGCTACGTATACCTAACATGGCTACATCAACAAAGAAAATCACTTGAAACTGAGTTTTTAGGTTATATGTGGGTTTAAGGAATATTTGAAAGTATGCTTGGAAACAAGTATAGTGGGAAAATATGTTAGGAATTATTTAATATTAAATTCATGAGACAGCGATGCAGGAATGCAGTGATAGAGGGACTTAACCATGCACTTTGTTTCTGTGCCGTAAATTGAAGATTTTTAATAAGGGGTTCATCTGAAGCTCTAGCGCTCTGACTTGCCCCAATATCTTCTCAAAGAGCTACGATTTTGGGTTTAGTTCTGCATCTAGTTTTTTAGGAGAAGATTTTAAAAGATTTTCCTTGTATATATTTCACATATAAAACTTAGATCCCCTATTGTGACCCCACTCTACCCCTGTGAGCCATGACCTTTAACAAACTTGAGTCTGTACTATATATGAATGTAAAACTTTGATCCTCGATTGTGACCTCACCCTACCCCCGGATACCATGATTTGCACAAAACAGGAACCTTTTATGTGAATTCAACTTTCCTGGTCCAGTGGTTCTTGAAAAGGTTTTTTAAATGACCCCACCCTATTTTTGCATACCCTTTATTGATGATGCATACCAAGTTTGATTGAAACTGGCCCAGTGGTTCACTCTGGAGAAGAACATGAAAACGTGAAAAGTTTACAGAGAGACAGACGACAGGCAAAGGTGATCAGAAAAGCTCATTTGAGCCTTTGGCTCAAGTGAGCTAAAAAAGTATATAAACATGTTCAATGTTAAACCTGTTTGTTGTATTGCTTAACAGCTCCATTGCCAGCATCTACCCTTACTGAGCTTACAGTGTCAGACCTTGATATCATCATCATCACTCATTTTGACTATCCAGGCCAAATTAATATTTTTGCAAGGGTGAGGCCTGGCTGTCTTGTCGAGGTTGAAGTTTGTACTTCCACACTTGGCGACCCAGTGGATTGATCCTATCCAATCCTCTAAACTCTAGGTCTCGTTTTAGGATCTCATCCCATGTCAGCTTTGCTCTACCTGTAAAGTTCTTTTCTGTTGATCATGATGCATAACATTCTGACAAATCTGCAAAAATATTTAGAGAAATGATTAGTAAAAGGTCTTCGTAAAAGGTAGCAAGAAATGTACAATTAGATAAAAATCATAATTTCTATTTCTACAAAGTAAGTGTTTATCAAATGATCAGCTGTAAATATTAATTCTCATATCAATTATCATTTTTAAAGATTCAAAGTGATACAGATATCATAAACATTTTATGACAAATATATCATAACTTCAGATTGTTTTTATGAAAAACAAATGTATCCCCAGCTCCCCAAATTGGAAGTGCTCCAAATGAAACCTCCAACCCCTTAATGTACTGCATGGTATGGAAGATAAAGCATGAGCAGGAACATAGACATTATGAACTCCAATAATTAAGCCACATAGGAGAAGGGTTCACAAACTATTTTACACCCTCCACCCCTACAATCCACTATATTAGGGACAACATTTGGATCTTTGATCTGTCCCTGCAATATGCACATCGCAAATGGCATTGCAGTATTCTACAAAATTTCAAGTCTATCGGATAAACCGTATAGGAGAAGTATTCATAAGCTATTTTAACATCCTCCACACCTCTCAGATCTACTATTAACTTTTAGAAAAATAATTGAACCCTCCTGTCCCGACAATATGCACATCTACAAATGGCAAAGAAGTATTGTACAAAGTTTCAAATCTATCCAATAAGCCATATAGGAGGAGAAGTGTTGACAAGGTATTTTACATCCTCCACCCCTCTTAGATCTACTATTAACTTTTAGGAAAATAATTGGATCCTTCCGTCCCACCAATATACACATCTACAAATGGCAATGAAGCATTGTACAAAGTTTCAAGTCTATCCGATAAGCCATATAGGAGAAGTGTTCACAATATTTTGTGGCAGACGGACAGAAAGTACAAAACAATATATCTCCACTGAAAGTGGGGAGACATAATTACAGTACTGCAGCAATATTTTCACTGTATTTCAGTTGGAGGCTGTCAAAATACAAATTATCAATATACTCTTAAGGTGCAAATCAAAACCTGTGTATATACCTTTTCTCAATACATTTTAATGAGTTTTATTTCATCTCTAGTGGACTCTCTTTAGGACTGGCTCATTTTGCTGGGAATATGGGCATCTACCTACCACTACTAACTATATATTTATTCAACATATGTTCAAATTCAATGCAACCACTGGACTTCATATACTATTTTGTCAAAATGCACAGTATTAATGAAGAGCGTGTTACAACTTCATATACCAGACGTATCATCAATGTTCCACCTAATATATTAATATCTGCTCTAGAACCTGATTTTCATGCACCCATGTTATGATGGACTGTATTATGGTATTATGGTATTTATCAAGCTCTTTCATCTGTCTGTTAGCTTTTTTAAAAATTCAAAATCTTAGTTTATCAATCCTTATACCCACTCAGGTGATCTAATCAGTAATTAAAAAAACTGATTAATCTTTTTGAACATCATATCTAGCAAAGATACTTACGTACATATGTAACTTTAAAATGATACTTATGCCTTGTTCAAACAGCGGTTTTAATGAATATTTTGAATTAAAATTTTCAAACTTTAATGCGCATCAAATATACTTCGTAGAATAGATATAGGCCCCTGCATAATGACAAATTTGGATCACATGCATCATATCCCTGGTTAGCTATAGATTTATATTTATGCTAATTTTGATTGAAAAACTAATATTAAAAAACTTAATTGATCGCTAAAAATAGTGAACATTAAGTAATTAGAAAATGCCAGATGTAGATCTGTGCTCTGCAGAGGCATACTGGGTCATATATGCATAAAGAAGAAAAAAACTACAAAACAATTCTCTTTGATCCACTGTAAATTGTAGGAAAATATTCGATCCCTGGGTCAGAAGAACGTGAACAACATTAAATGATAATGAAGTATTGTACACAATGGCCTTCATTTTTGCAGTTACTGCCATTACACCAGAAGTAGGGGGCGTGCTTACTGATGGGGCCCCCCAATTGTGGCCCCATCCTACCCCCGGGGGTCATGATTTGAACAAACTTGAATCTAAACTATGTCAGAAAGTTTTCATGTAAAAATCAGTTTTTCTGGCTCAGTGGTTCTTTAGGAGAAAATTTTTAAATGACCCAACCCTATTTTTGCAATTTTGTAATTATATCTTCCCTTTGAAAGGCGGTGTGGCCCTTTATTTGAACAAACTTGAAAGCCCTTCACAAAGGATGCTTTTTGTCTAGTTTGGTTGAAATTGGCCCAGTGGTTCTTGAGAAGAAGTCAGAAATGTGAAAGTTTACAGGCAGACGGACAACAGGGAATTGGAAAAGCTCATTTAAACTACAGCTTGATCAGTTGATACATCACATAAACAGTCACAGATGTAAACAATCAAGAAAAACTCAGTACACAACATCACCCCTTAATTTTGAATTGTAGCTGAAGATCATTCTGCCAAGATCGAAATGCAGGTTGGCAATGATTAGCGAGGGTTATGTTATTCTTAAAAAGTAGATTGAAATCAAAAGTTAACTGCCAAAGTTATCAGGAGACAATAATCCATACATGGTTCGAATTTCCTCCACTGCCACCTAAAGTGCACGTGTAAACAACGCGTGTGACATGCACCACACCCCGACAGGCTACATTGTAAACAAGTAAAATGCATTCAGAGTAATAGTTTTACATATGATATTCTGTTTGGTTTATAGTCTTAGTAGCTACATACCTATGCGGTACACCTGTACCATGTACGTACTGCAAACAGTGCGGCGTAATGTACATTTGCATCCTCGGGGATTTCAACCCGGACAAAGTGGAACATGCCAATCCGAATACATATATATCTTTCGTTTTTATTTTTGCATTTTATTTATTTATCTATTTATGTCATGGCGTTGGGAAAAAAACTTCAAAGTAGGGAGACAGATGAAAAAGGGGGATACGGTCCAATCATCCAAAAAAAAAGTCCCGTGTGGAGGGGTGGGGGTGGGGTTGATTCCTAAGGACTTGGCGCATATCTATTTGTTTTTAAATGTGAAATTCTATCCAAAATCAATATGAATTTTTAGTATACAGAGTACATTAACTGCAAAGATTAAATTTTAGAAAAAAACCCAAACAGTTCACGTACTAGATATACTGTATCACTTTCATCATCGGAATTTTCAGTAACTCGGGTACTCTGTCGCTTGTACATAACACGATCGGTATGAAACACCATTTAATCAGTCTATCTAATAAAAAAACTCATTGTTAATATGCAAAATTTTCTTTCAACCGTGTTTACTTACCTCAGATGGGCCAACTTCTTTCCCTGGAAAACTCCATTATGATGACATCACAAATTACGTCATTCAAAACAGAACATGTGCACTTCGAAAGTGTGTAAGCCATGCTCGCAAGAAAAAAAGATGGACGAGTGCTAAATCTTTACACACCTGTTACACACATCTCATAAATCCTGTTAAGTAAACACTTCAGGATTTTGATGGTAGAAGAACTATTTAATGATTTTATGCTGATTTTTATAAAAATCCAACTGAACACCACCATTTTCGTGTTCCTTTGACCGACCCCGTGTTGATTTACACGTGTGCCTTCTTATTCACTGGTTCAATTGACAGGGCTTACAAACACACACACACACACACACACACACACACACACACACACACCCTCCCCTCCCCCTATGATGTATCTAACACACACACACACACACACACCCTCCCCTCCCCCTATGATGTATCTAACACACATACCCTCCCCTATGATGTATCTAACACATACACACACCCTTCCCTATGATGTATTTAACACACACACACACTCCCCTCCCCCTATGATGTATTTAACACACACACACCATCCCCTCCCCTTATGATGTATTTAACACACACACACGCACACCCTCCCCTCCCCCTATGATTTATCTAACACACACACACCCTCCCCCGAGCTTACCATTGATGAAGCAGTGATTAGTGCATCCTCCCAATTCGTCTGTTTTAGATTCCCCGACTGGTCCTTGACGTAGGGGAACGTCAGTCGCTGTCGCTACAGACCATCGTAAGCAAACCTCGTCTTATCCGAGATCCACTCCTCATTGATCTCCTGTAAACAGAATGATTTACGAGAGTTGTCAGAAGACAACATAGCTCGCCAGGAAACATGACTCTACTTAACCCATTCCTTTAGTTCATTTAAAAGATTTTTGAAAAGTAAGTCAAAGTCCAAAATCAAGGTCACTAGGTCAAAAATGAAAGGTCTCATCCCGAGGCATTCACACGTAAAATATTAAAGCTTTATTACCCTTTGTTCAAAAGATATTGCCCAGGTTAAAGTTTTCTGAAAGTAGATCAGAGTTCAAGACCACTACATCAAAAGTATTGGTACCAAAAGAAAGGTTTCAACATGAGCCATCTACATGTCGAATATCAAAACCCTCAGAAGATATAGCCCAGGCCACACAAAATTCTATAGTCCCCTTATCCCGTATTCTCCCAAATTTCTTAAAGTATGATGCAAAGTGGCCATATGTTTTCAAAGAAGTTGATCATTTATAAATGTTACCAGATTATGAGAAATAACAACCAAGTTCATTAGCTCACCTGAGTGATTTAATCAATGCCACCCCCCCCCCCTTTCCCCTTACATCCCCGGATAAATGGTTTAGAAGTATTCATTACATCATTCATTCAGGGAAGGATACTCATGACCTCCCCTGACCTCGTGCTGACTCCGATATTGCTCCATCACATCCACGCTCTCGATTTTCCTGCAAACAAAAAACACAGGCATCAGATTGGTAGAAAATGGACATTTTTCGTATATAAATGATATTAACAACATCAACCTTTACACTTCATGAATGTCAAAAGTTACAACAAGAAACACACATATTAGATAAAGAGGTTCAAATACACATGGCAATGCAACCAGCAAGTGACTATTCACTTTGATATGAAAACCTATCTATATGCTAGGCATGATCTTAATAGTGTACATCAAAATGTTTTCCTATCACATACTAATATAAGAAATGTCAAGTATTATGGAAATGTAACAAGGTTGTTTGAATTGTGGGATATAACAAGATTGTTTGATTTGCTTTTGTGGCTCCATCCTTCCCTCCAGGGATAGGACTGGAATAAACTGAAATCTGCGCTGCCTGGCAATACTACCATATCAATAAGACAAATCATGTTGTTCTTGAGAAGAGTTTTAAAGATTTTTCATTTAAAAAAATCTTCATTTTAGCTGCAGGGGTCATGATTAGAATAATTTCGAATCTCGTGCACTCATCAATGAAGCATAGAAATTTTGTCTTTTCTGGTACAGCGATTCTTAAAGATTTTTTTTTTTAAAATGCACTATATTTTCAATAATCTTAATTATTTCCCCTTTAAAATTCATTTAAACACTTTTAAATTCCCTTTACCCAAGGAAGCTTTATGGCAAGTTTGGCTGCAATTGGCCATGTGGTTATGGAGAAAAAGTCGAAAATATGAAAATTCCCGAACACACAGATGGATGGGTGAGCTTAGACTTGCTCAAGTTTCTATTGCTCTCTTTAATACTTTTTAATAATGCCAAACATCTATGTTTGGTGACATTTAAGTATGGTAGAGAGCAGATAATTAGAGTTTTGAAACTCAGTATTTGGACGAAATTATAAAGTAATAAAACCAACATAGAGACTTGAACATGTCGAGGGTGAACTAACAAAGGTAAAAAACAACAAATAATTATTCCTCTCCTATTCACTGCAGTAATGGGAATGTTTGTGTAGGTTTGTGTGTGTGTGTGTGTGTGTGTGTGTGTGTGTGTGTGTGTGTGTGTGTGTGTGTGTTTGTAAGCCCTGTCAATTGAACCAGTGAATAAGAAGGCACACGTGTAAATCAACACGGGGTCAGCCAAAGGAACACGGAAATGGTGGTGTTCAGTTGGATTTTTATAAAAATCAGTATAAAATCATTAAATATGTCATTTACCATCATAATTCTGAAGTGTTTACTTAACAGGATTTATGAGATGTGTATAACAGGTGTGTAAAGATTTAGCACTCGTCCATCTTTTTTCCTTGCGAGCATGGCTTACACACTTTCGAAGTGCGCATGCTCTGTTTTAAATGACGTCATTTGTGATATCATCATAATGGAGTTTTCAAGGGAAAGAAGTTGGCCCATCTGAGGTAAGTAAACACGGTTGAAAGAATTTTTTTGCATATTATCAATGGGTTTTTTATTACATAGACTGATTAAATATTGTTTCATACCGATCGTGTGATGTACAAGCGACAGAGTACCCGAGTTACTGAAAATTCCGATGATGAAAGTGATACAGTATATCTAGTACGTGAACTGTTTGGTTTTTTTTCTAAAATTTAATCTTTGCAGTTAATGTACTCTGTATACTAAAAATTCATATTGATTTTGGATAGAATTTCACATTTAAAAACAAATAGATATGCGCCAAGTCCTTAGGAATCAACCCCACCCCCACCCCTCCACACGGGACTTTTTTTTTGGATGATTGGACCGTATCCCCCTTTTTCATCTGTCTCCCTACTTTGAAGTTTTTTTCCCAACGCCATGACATAAATAGATAAATAAATAAAATGCAAAAATAAAAACGAAAGATATATATGTATTCGGATTGGCATGTTCCACTTTGTCCGGGTTGAAATCCCCGAGGATGCAAATGTACATTACGCCGCACTGTTTGCAGTACGTACATGGTACAGGTGTACCGCATAGGTATGTAGCTACTAAGACTATAAACCAAACAGAATATCATATGTAAAACTATTACTCTGAATGCATTTTACTTGTTTACAATGTAGCCTGTCGGGGTGTGGTGCATGTCACACGCGTTGTTTACACGTGCACTTTAGGTGGCAGTGGAGGAAATTCGAACCATGTATGGATTATTGTCTCCTGATAACTTTGGCAGTTAACTTTTGATTTCAATCTACTTTTTAAGAATAATATAACCCTCGCTAATCATTGCCAACCTGCATTTCGATCTTGGCAGAATGATCTTCAGCTACAATTCAAAATTAAGGGGTGATGTTGTGTACTGAGTTTTTCTTGATTGTTTACATCTGTGACTGTTTATGTGATGTATCAACTGATCAAGCTGTACAGTGTCATGACATATAGTGGCATAGCTTCCATTTATGTACTTGCGCATCATTTTGTCAAAAGAAGAAAATTCTAAAATGATAATTAAGATTTTTAACATGTATATGAATATACATGTATGTGTATGTTTGATTTTAGTATAATACCTGTAGAGAATATTTAAGTAGTATGAAGTGCCACACATTTAGACGCATGCATGTGGTGTTTAGAGGTCTCATCTGAAAGACCAGCAACTTTCTCTTTTGAATGCTAAATATGATGATGGAGCATTCACCTCACTACCTACATTTTCACCCTAAATAAAGTACAAGCATGGCTCGAAACCATGATTTTTTGATCCTGTTACCAGTCTTCACGAAAAACTTTGTAAACTACAGGCCCTTCGGGCCTCCCAGTATAATAATTGTGCAAGCCCGAACAATATTTTGCAGGCCCAAAATGTTTATTTTCTAATTTGATCTCTTGTTATTTGCTGATTCTACTCTATAGACACATGCACAGTTCTTTTACTGTAGGAAAATACAGGTCAAGATGATCATAGTTAAAGAACAACTGACATTAAAAGGATTATATTATTTTTCAACATATTAATCCAGTATATGCGAAAGTTTTTGGACCACACAGGACATTCGGTCCAGTGTAATCAATGAACACACCGGACCGAACCAAATTTTGTCAGACCGAAAAACCTAATGTAAAAAAGTGAAACACGTGAAAATGCAAAACCAAGTGAATCTTATTTATTATACTAGTTATACTATTCCAGGAATCCTTCCCGTATAATACTTTAGACAGTCCATGCGGTTTTAATTAATTCATTTACGTATTTGGATGTGTGCTATTTTTTTTACTTATAACAAACTCCGCATCAAGATAGTAAAGCTCAAAACTGGACATTGAGACATCTGACATTCCGGTCCGGTGTAAAAAATGATGCATCGGACCTGAGGCACTGCATATCGGTCAGGTCCGACGGTCCGATGTCTTTCGCATAGACTGATTAATCTCGCAGATACATCAGCAGCTCATGTTCAACTCTGTTTTGTATACACCACGTACAAAACATTTTTTAAATGTTAGCCAAGGCCTACCCTCACAGTGTTCGAAATTGGTTTAAAACTTGGTATAGACCACAGGTCTATGCCAAAATAAGATGACTTAGACCTCATCGAATTGGCATAGACCACAACATTGAAAAAATAATAACACAAATTTAAAACATTTTCATTTACTTCTAATATACTTAGAAAGTGTATTTTCTTTCCATTTCTGTAATATCATCCTTTCCTCATAGTGTTGATCAGACGTCGACTGACCATGCAAGGCCCTCTTGGATAACTTTATTGCTTTAAATCTAGAAAATTGGCATAGACAATTTGGTCTATCTCAATTACAGTTGGCATAGACCAGTGCCATTTGACATATACTCGGTCTATGGTTAATTTTGAACACTGCCCTCGGTCCAATGGGGCATGAATTTTCGTTTTTTTCTCCTCGTACGACAGTTTTTTTGGGGGGTTTTTTATCGGATGGTTGTGATTGTGAAATACGCTTGGGTGGTTTTGAATTTCCCGGACGAGCCCCCTCCCTATACTTCAGAAAAGGCAGCATGGTTGATAATTTGTCTATGCGAAATTTGACTACTAAGTCATGACATTTAGTCTGAGTCAATCTCACGCTTTATTTGTAATATATACAGAACATATAAGAAAACATTTACAGGCCCATCGGACTCCAGGGTTTAATATTTTAAGAAGCCCGATCCCGATTTTACTGGCCTCGGGCATCAGGCCACTGGTTAATGTCGAAGACTGTGTTACCACTGAGCTACCATGACCAATTTTTATACGCCCGTCTTAAGACGGGACGTATTATGGTATGGCGTGTCTGTCCGTCCGTCTGTTAGCTTTTTCGTGTCCGACCCGTAACTTAAATACTACAAGGCCTAGAATCATCAAACTTTGTCTGTAGATACATCTTGGGTAGAAGGTGTGTCGCACATTAAAACCAGGTCACTGTGACTTTTAATTAAGAAGATATGGCCATATATGGCAAAAACTTGTCCGTCTGTTAGCTTTTTCGTGTCCGACTCGTAACTTAAATACTACAAGGCCTAGAATCATCAAACTTTGTCTGTAGATACATCTTGGGTAGAAGGTGTGTCGCACATTAAAACCAGGTCACTGTGACTTTTCATTAAGAAGATATGGCCATATATGGCAAAAACTTGTCCGGCTCATAACTTGAAAACTATTAGACCTAGAATCACCAAAATTGGTCAACTAATGCGTCTTAGGTAGAAGGTGTGTCGCATGCTTCTTTAAGGTCACTGTGACATTTAATTAAGGTGATATAAAAAAAATGTTTTAATGGGTACTATCTATACTGTTAACAATATGTGACGGGCGTATCATTTGCCATGGCGGTGCACTTTATTTAACATGAATTCATAGCTAAAAAAAAATTATTACTAATTTTTTGGTTAATTCCATAAATATATTATTCCGCTCTCTAGACACAATTCTGGGTTACCCCCCTGCCTTTGGGGGTATAAGCACCTCATTTCTTTCAGAATGGCACAATGTCAGGAGAGCTTTTGTTATTTGTTATACTCTTAATGTTGATGGCATGCATCTATGAACAACAGGATAATTTTTTAGATTATTATTTCTGATATCATATTTGTAAATTGTTTATGAGGGGTTGTTAAAAGTTTGTGGACAAAAGGACGCACTTATTAAAAATTCAGAGTTATCGTAAGTGAAAAATATAGGAGATGTGTAACAAGATTGTATATTTGAAGATTTTAATTTTAATTAATTTTTATAAGTATTGATTTCAGATACATGTATGACATTGCATGCTTGGTGGGGTGGGGGGGGGGGGGGGGGGGGGCTACAGTTAGATAATATTCTGGTCAGCACATTCGATAAACTACATGGAATTCATTAAATCACTTCTTTTTCTTTCAGTGGTCTTCAACTTTTAATCTCCAAGAAGGAAATGTAATTAAAAGATGAATAAAGTATCCCTAAGAATACCAGAAGAAAGGCTATGTGTTGAGAAAAACAGCCCTTCCTCAGTACCTCAGAACTAGATGATAGCCCTTAATTGTTACTTTATGCTGAATATGACACAGTATAGAAGATCTGATCATGACGAAGTAACACCATTGATACACTTGCCAACTGCCAAAATTACTTTCTGATAGTATGACGAGATTAGAAGATATCATGGTGTAGTCATGACACAAACTGCAAATCAAAGAATTAATTGTCTTCCCCAGAGGATGAACAGAGCACGATGGCTTCACATGGATAACATTTCCTTTCGAGTTTTGAAATTAGTAAGTATACAAAATATTTTAGGCCACATAGGGCCAAAAAAAAAATGTTTGTTTTAGGTCGCCTCTCATTTTTAAAAAAAGGGTTGGTAGGTAGGTTTATTTTATTTTTTTTTAAATATTTTTTTATATAAAAATAAATAAGTGCCTTCGAATCAATGAAAATTTTATAGTTAAAGTTGTAATATAATGTGTTTAACAGATAAAAAATGGGTTCAGAGCACAATGTTTAATTTACGAAATACACAGTATGTGATGGAGTTTTAATATTACAATTATAGATGTCTTGGCATTTCGGGTAATAGTTCGTATATCGATGAATTGAAATCGGAAAATTGAAAAAAATGAATAGGGTCGGTGGATATATTTAGGGTCGGACAGACGACCTGAAACAAACACATTTTTTATTTTGGCCTAGTCATAAAATTATTTTTTAGATTTTCATCTTTGTTTGGAAATAAAAATGGGCAGGTGGTTGGAGTTTATTTTTATGCCCCCCTTTGAAAAAGAGGGGGCATATTGTTTTGCACCTGTTGGTCGGTCGGTCGGTCTGTAGACCATGTGTTGTCCGCTCAATATCTTGAGAACCATTCACTTGATGATAATGATATTTCATATGTGGGTTAGCAGGGTTTGACATTTACTTTCTTGAGCACTAGACCAGTCGGGCTACTTCAAATAATATTTACTAGACCTGACCTTACATCCACTAGCCCTGACCAACTTTCCAGAGAAAAGAAACCCTGATGGTTTCTCCATATTTAAGTACTTAATTCAAATGACAAACGTTAAGTTTAAACTAAAACGTACTTAATTGTCTCAAAAACATCTTTAGTCTCGTCATTCAATTTGGTGCTTTTATTTTCAAACTTCCCAATCTACTCCTTTTTTTTTCTCGGAACATCCTTCCTTGAGGACGAGAAGTCGAGACAG
Source organism: Ostrea edulis (assembly GCF_947568905.1). Taxonomy (NCBI): domain Eukaryota; kingdom Metazoa; phylum Mollusca; class Bivalvia; order Ostreida; family Ostreidae; genus Ostrea; species Ostrea edulis. Next base: position 98,118,106 of record NC_079166.1, on the reverse strand, counting down.
TCCCGCACATGTGTCAACAACGAAAAATGGCTATTTACGATTTAATTTATTCATTTGATACAGGCAACGAAATTAAGGGGAAATACTCGCTAAATGCGAATTAAAAATTGAATTTGCGAGTAAAAAATCACAAGTGATCGCAACTTTTTGCGAGTGAAAAAACCCCAATCTTTTTCCCGGATTTCCTCGGTTTATTGGCTGTACTTTGAAGTTTACAATAATCTTGTCTTGTGCATAGAAACTCTTTACAGAATGAATATATAAGTATTGAAAAAGTAAACATGGATCGAATAAATAACTAAGGCCAAGGTCATCTCAGTCGATGGCCTACTTCATACACACTTCGGATGTCTCAGAGACGTCTGATTTAAATAGCAAGCATATTGATCTCGTCCGTGTCTATATAAAACAACACATGACAGTGTGTCACCATTTCACGCGGTGTCCTTCTGTACTCTATAGTCAAACACTTCGAGTTCGCGGGGTTTTCTTTTCAACTAGAATTTTTTTAGATGAAATTTCCAAAAGTTTTGAACATATAGTTTAAATTGGCGCAAACAGTCTTCAAGATTTCAATCCACATGATGCTGTTAATAGGTGGTAGATCTCTGGACAGCGAGTACGCCGCACAAGTGTACCATATGACCCGCACCATGTATGTTGTCTGAAAATTCATTGAATTTTAAATGAAAGAATTCGCAATCTTATTTTTATTATTGCACTTTAAAGGAGATTTTAAAAGATTTTCCCAAAATTTTGATAAAGAGACATGCTTGTTTTCTTAAATTCATGTAAAACAGTAATCGATTGAAAAATGCTAGTAAAAGCTCAATTTTGCTAGTTGGAAAATAATCCACTAGCTAAAATTTGCTAGTGGTGAAAAAAGTTAATTTCGATCCCTTTGATAGACACTTTCTTATATTCAATTAAAATAAACTGGGGTTTTTTTCAAATGAAAATAAATTCAGTTTATATATATTTATCCGAAATATAACTTTAAACCCATTAACAAAGAGTAAATGTCGTAAAACATCACTTCCGACAGCGACTATGTATTCGAACTAAAAATAGAGATTTTGTCATCACGCGGTTCAAAATTGCTCGCAAACTCTTTACAGTTATTTTTTAAAGTTAAAAATAAGATATCTTATGGTTTAAAATAAAGTTCCTTGTTTATTTTTTCAACATGACCAGTCGGACTAGTAAATCGACATTTTACCCGACCGGACCTATCATTTAGTAGACTCGGTCGGTCGGACGTGCCTTAGTGTCAAACCCTGGTTAGTTATGAGTAGAAGAGGATCCTTTTTGTTTTTCAGGTCCAAAGGTCAAGGGTCAATCTACTCTGGACATAGGAATATAATGTCCGCTCAATATCTTGAAAACCCTTTGCTTGAAAGACATCAAACTTGGTACACTGGTACATCCTAAGGAGTAGATGACCCCTATTGATTTTAAGGTCATATGGTCAAAGGTCAAGGGTCAAACTGGACATGGGAATATACTGACCATTCAATGTCTAGAGAATCCTTTGCTTGACAGACATCAAACTTGGTACACCAGTACATCTTCAGAAGAAGATGACCCCTATTGATTTTGAGGTCACATGGTCAAAGGTCAAGGGTCAAACTGGACATAGGAATATACTGTCCGTTCAATATCTTGAGAACCCTTTGCTTGACAGACATCAAACTTGGTACACTAGTACGTCTTCAGGAGAAGATGACCCCTATTGATTTTGAGGTCACGTTGTCAAAGGTCAAGGGTCAACTGGACATAGGAAGATACTGTCCGTTCAATATATTGAGAACCCTTTTCTTGACAGACATCAAACTTAGTACACTGATATGTCGTCAGGAGAAGATGACCCCTATTGATTTTGAGGTCACACGGTCAAAGGTCACACTGGACATAGGAATATATTGTCCGTTCAATATCTTGAGAACCCTTTGCTTGACAGACATCAAACTTGCTACACTAGTACGTCTTGAGGAGAAGATGACCCCTATTGATTTTGAGGTCACATGGTCAAAGATCAAGGGTAAACTGGACATAGGAATATAATGTCTGCTCAGTATCTTGAGAACCCTCTTCTTGACAGACATCAAACTTGGTACACTGATACGTCTTCAGGAGAAGATGACCCCTATTGATTTTGAGGTCACATGGTCAAAGGTCAAGGGTCACACTGGATATAGGAATATATTCTCCGTTTAATATCTTGAGAACCCTTTGCCTGACAGACATCAAACTTGTTACACTGGTACATCTTCAGGAGAAGATGACCCTTAATGATTCTGAGGTCACATGAGCAAAGGTCAAGGGTCAAACTGGACATAGGAATATACTGTCCGTTCAATATCTTGAGAACCCTTTGCTTGACAGACATCAAACTTGGTACACTGGTACATCTTCAGGAGAAGATGATCCCTATTGATTTTGAGGTCACATGTTTAAAGATCAAGGGTCAACCTGGACATTGGAATATACTGTCTGCTCAATATCTTCAGAACCCTTTGCTTGACAGACATCAAACTTTAAATAGTACGCTGGTGTATATTCAGGAGAAGATGACTCCTATTGATTTTGAGGTCACATGGTCAAAGGTCAAGGGTCAAACTGGACATAGTAATATACTGTCCACTCAATATCTTGATAACCCTTTTACTTGACAGACATCAAACTTAGTACACTGGTACATCTTCAGGAGAGGATGACCCATATTGATTTTGAGGTCAAAAGTCAAAAGTTGAACTGGACATAGTAATATATTGTCTCCTATATTTTAAGAATTATTTGTTTGATTGACACGTACCAAACTTGGTACACTGGTACAGCATAAGGAGTAGATGACCCCTATTGAATTTTAGGTCACATGGTCAATTCACTCTTGACATAGGAAGATATTGTCTGCTCAATATTTTGAATTGATGATAATACTATCAATTAAATAAGGTGTGTGTATAACCCTTTTCAATTTTGCACCATGGGGGGCATATCTGTTTTACAAACATCTCTTGTTTTTTTTTCAGAATATATATTTCATGTTCATTATTCTCACATGTTGCTGTAGAGTGTAGATTACATCATTTTTTTACATTGTTTTCTTTGGACAGAAAATTTCCATACAGCAATATTATAATTGTTGTTGAGTGATTTTGAAGTACATTTTCATGTAACACTGAAGTTGAACATTCTTTTTCCCTGTTGTCCGTCTGTCTGTAAACTTTCACATTTCTGACTTCTTCTCAAGAACCACTGGGCCAATTTCAACCTAACTTGACAAAAAGCATCCTTGGTGAAGGGCTTTCAAGTTTGTTCGAATAAAGGGCCACACCCCCTTTCAAAGGGAAGATCTAATTACAAAATTGCAAAAATAGGGTGGGGTCATTTAAAAATCTTCTTCTAAAGAACCACTGGGCCAGATGATGTGAAAGTTACATGAAAGCTTCCGAACAAGTGTAGATTGAAGTTTGTTCAAATCATGACCCCCTGGGGTAGAATAGGGCCACACTAGGTGATCAAAGTTTTACATGTACAAATATATAGGGAAAATCTTCACAAGAAGTAGGAAAATAACAAGGCCAGTAAAATACAAATTTACGTAAAGGCTTCCTGAAATAGTGCAGATTCAAGTTTGTCATAATCATGCCTCCCAGGGAAGGTTGGCCGAGGCCACAATAGGAGATCAAAGTTTTACATTCAAATAAGTATAGAGAATTTTCAAGAACCATTAGGCCAGAGCAGTTTACATTTACATGAAAGCTTCCTGACATACAGCTCTGTAGTGCAGATTCAAGTTTGTAAAAATAAAATTTCCAAAAGGTGTCGCTGTGTTTGGTGTAATTTTTGTTCGTTCTGCACAAACTAGCTCATTCAGCTTGACACAGCCTAGGTAATTTACAGCTGATCATTTGATAAACACTTATTTTGTAGAAATAGAAATTGTGATTTTTATCTATTTATACATTTATTGCTATTTCTATGAAGACCTTTTACTAATCACTTCTCTAAATATTTTTGCAGATTTATCAGAATGTTATGCATCATTATCAACAGAAAAGAACTTCATAGGTAGACCAAAGCTGACATGGGATGAAATCCTAGAACAAGACCTAGAGTTTACAGGATTGGATAGGATCAATCCACTGGGTCGCCAAGTGTGGAAGTACAAACTTCAACCTCGACAGGACAGCCAGGCCTCACCCTTGCAAAAAGATTAATTTGGCCTGGATAGTCAAAATGAGTGATGATGATTGATATCAAGGTCTGACACTGGAAGCTCAGTAAGGGTAGATGCTGGCAATGGAGCTGTTTAGCAATAAAACAAACAAGTTTAACATTAAACATGTTTGTATACTTTTTTGGCTCACGTGAGCCAAAGGCTCAAGTGAGCTTTTCTGATCACCTTTGCCTGTCGTCTGTCTGTTTATAAACTTTTCACATTTTCATTTTCTTCTCCAGAGTGAACCACTGGGCCAGTTTCAATCAAACTTGGTATGCATCATCAATAGATAAAGGGTATTCAAGTTTGTTCATATAAAGGGTCATGCACCCTTCAAAAAGGAAATAATCATGGAAATGCAAAAATAGGGTGGGGTCATTTAAAAAACCTTTTCAAGAACCACTGGACCAGGAAAGTTGAATTCACACGAAAGGTTCCTGTTTTGTGCAAATCATGGTCTCTGGGGGTAGGGTGGGGTCACAATAGAGAATCAAAGTTTTACATTCATATATAGTGCATATTCAAGTTTGTAAAAAGCTCACAGGGGTAGGGTGGGGGTCACAATAGGGGATTTAAGTTTTACATGTGAAATATATACAAGGAAAATCTTTTAAAATCTTCTCCTCAAAAACTAGATGCAGAACTGTAGCTCTTTGAAAAGAGAGCTTCAGATGAACCCCTTATAAAAAAAACTTCAATTTATGGCAGAGAAAAAAAGTGCATGTTTAAGTCCCTCTATCACTGCATTCCTGCATCGCTGTCTCATGAATTTAATATTAAATAATTCCCAACATATTGTCCCACTATACTTGTTTCCAAACATACTTTCAAATATTTTCTAAACCCACATATAACCCCAAAACAGCTTCAAGTGATTTCAATTTCTTTGTTGATGTAGCCATGTTAAGTAGCCAGTCGATTTGAACCCCAGTTCATTTCCATACTCATACTCATTTTGAAACATAATGTTTGTGTGAACTAATATCCTCACAAATATTTTTAGTGAAATATTTTGGATGAAATCATCCCAGTTGGGTTAAATACTTATTATTCAAATACTGTAGGTTTGAATATTAAACTAATCTCACAGCTTTCTTAAGTTTGGTCCCCATCCCCACCAGTCTGTTTTTACGCTTAACTATTGAAATGGGGTGTAAGGGATCAGACTAGGCTTTTATAGCATTATCAATTTTCAAAAGCTTTAGAAAAATTATACAATTTTAGGTCACTTGAGTAAACTCAGATGACATATTGCTATTGATCTGCATCTGTTGTAGTCCGTCGACATTAACAATTGAACATTTTTAACTAAATTCTATAACTGAAAGATGAAGATACCGCACAGCGATCAATCTACGATTCAAATAACGGAATTCTTTTCAAATTTAGTATGAAGCACACAAATTTACATTAAACCTTCTTGACATAGTGCATATTCAAGTTTGTTAAAATCATTTCCCCGGGAGTTATGGTGTGGTAACAATAGGGGGTCAAAGTTTTATATGCTAGCTGATATAAAGGAAAATTCTTTAAAGATATCTCTTGAACTATTTAAGCTAGGGCTTTCATATCTTGTATATACAATTTTTATGGCAAAACAAATCTGACCTATTCAGTATGTCCTGAACTACATTGTGTTTAAGGTAGATCTTTCATATATATTATATATTATGAATTTCTTATGATAAAACCTTTCATCTTGTTGAGGAGCCTCTCACCTCTGGTTGGCGCGGGTTTGAATCCTGCTCGCACCGGTAATTGAGAAAGTTTCCCAGTTTACTCTCGGAAGGTCGGTGGTCTCTTCCCAGGTACATTGTATCTGGGTTCTCTCTTCCACCAATAAAAACTGGGCACCACCAGATAACTGAAAAATTGTTGAGTGTGGCGGAAAACAGTTAAAACAATCAATCATATTATGTTATTTGACCTTGTGACCCTGAACTCTGAGTTTGACATACTTTTAAGAAAGTATAACGTATTAAGTATATCCAGGACTATTTTAGATAGGGCTTTTATGTTTTGTATATTGATTACTTATGGCAAGGTCTTTCATATCATACCAAGACCTACGACTTTTTACCTTGGTCTTATCCAGAACAGCAATATCATGCTAGTCATATCTTTGTCTTATATGATTTCATTTTAGTAATGTTGTGTTCTTTAGAGCTAGATTTGGGTCACATTATTCATGAGAATAAAGATTGATAAAATAGCATTTAAAAATCAAAACAGCAGGGCCAAGATGACTCAGGTGAGCGATGTGGCCCATGGGCCTCTTGTTGATTTTGATATTTCTACCTATATCATTTGTATGAGAAATGGAACTCCTTTTTTTCTTTTACAAATACATGTATTATCATATGGATCCATCTTTGTTGATTATTTAATCAAAGGACATATTCAATGTATTAAATGTAAATTTATGGATATGTCTGTGGTTGAATTACTTATGTATGTATGTATACATTTTTCTCGCACATGCAATTACATATATGATGTATATATATTTACTAATTGTACATGTAATATCCCCTGTTATATAATAAAATATATGACTGAGAATAAAAGACCTGCTGTTTTCATTGCTACCATGAAACATTAAAAGATTAGAATAATTCAAATATCTTAATGAATTATGTAATATATGAATTTGATATTTGTATATGATTGCCTCACTGGTGTTCAATGTGAACTTTGGTTTATTGTTTCAGTTTGCTCATCTTTATATCAAATTAAAATTTAAGACAAATAAGGAATTATTTCCGAAATTGGTTAATATGGTACATTGTAGTAAAATAATCAAGAGTTTATTCATATGAGATAGCTAAATTTCACATGGATAACCAGTGACTGATTCTTGATTGTCAACATTTTCACCGAACAGTTCAGAAATTACCATGGTACATGTACATACTATTAGGGGATCATAAAATTCCTTAAAGAGTGACAAATGTTTAAATATCACCTTTTCAAGGAGAAAAATCCTCTTACGTATATGAATACTATGGAGAGATTAAAAGAGAGGTGGCTAGATCACTTGTATGGTGAGATTCATTTGTGGCAAGAACTGGTATGATGTCTTGAGTCAGAAAGCACTGGAATCCACTAGGAATAGTTTTAGATCTATGGAGCGCCAAAATAACAAACTCAGATATTTGAAGATATCTTTAATTATTTGAAGATATTATTAATTCATTTCATGCACGCAACATTGCAATCAAAGATCTCTTCAAATAATTAATGATATCTTCATTTGAATTGAATTATTGATATCATTATTTATTCCGCTGAATTGATGCACACAATAATTTAATTGTTGCTCTCCTCAAATGAATTATAATTTAATGATACCAACAATAGAATTAATGCATGCTACAATTCAATTGAAGAGAGCAATAATTCATTAATGCTAACATCACTTAATGTGCGCAATAAATGGATTATTGCTCTCTTCTATTGAATTAATGATATCATTAATTAAATTGATGCGTGCAATAATTATGTTAGTGAGAGTAATTATCTAATTGAGATATAATCCTTAATTAATTCGACATATCCACAACTGAATGAATGATTTCTTTAATTGAATTGTTGCTCTCTTTTTAAAAACAAAACAACGATGTGCGCATTAATTACTTATGAAATAGCCCTGTATATATAATTAAAAAGATCTATTGAATTAAAAGAGATAATCAAGTCATTCATACAGAGCTCTAAATTAATTTTTGCAAGCAATATTTCCACCACATGGATATTATTGGACTTCAATTATTTGAGCTTATGTAAAACATTAAGATTTTAAAAATCATCCTGGTGAATTTGTATTACAAAAGTCATGAGAGGACACGTCCAGTTTTTGAACAAAAACAAAAAGTAATATATTCCCTTGAATTTGGTCATCCCTGTCCTCAGTGTGTTTCAGACGTGTTTAGTGTGGTGGGGGGGGGGGGGGGTGTTGGCATGTGGCGGGAGCGAAACCAGGAATTATCCAAGGGAAGGATGTAATGAGTGCCTAAAGCACGAAATCTCTAAACAAAAATATCTAAGATGAAGGAAAATCGTGATTTTGGGGGGTTTTCTATTACAATTTTGTCCTCATATTTCAAAGTGATATGATAGTCAAAATTGACATAATTTCCATGTACATATCATAAACATGTAGATATTTTTGTAACAGTATATGAAGGAATCTGGAGCAAATCCTGATTCTGAAGTTATATAAACTGGTGTTATACACCGGATTTTCAAACAATTTATGGTTTTTGCAACGTTTGATTAAAGTTTTCTGTAAGGCCACATCTATGTAGTTACATTTACACAGAATGTTCATGAAAATGTTACCTTTTGGAGTGGAATTAAGATATCGCGTAACATTTTTTTTTTTACAAAGATATCTAATTTTTATCTATATCAATAGTCAACAAAAAACTTAAAAGTAATACAAAAAATGTATATAATTATTAATACTTGTTTTAGATCTTTTAGGCACTGCATTATACAGAATTTTGATTTTATTTATCATACTTTTTGGTTGAATTACTACCGAGTCTGGCCCGTACAGCATGTATTGACAAACGAGGGAGTCTATAATCATAGAAGTGTATATATATATATATATATATATATATATATATATATCAGGGAAGTCGTTGTGGCCGAGTGGACTTACGCACTGGTTTGACAATCTTGCTTGGCGGTGGGTTCCGTACGTCGCTGGTTCGACCCCGGGCTGGGGCGAAAATTTTCAGTACCTAGTTGTGATTATTTAGTGCTTTATATATATATATATATAATGATAATTATTATAAGTTATTATTACAATTAAAGTTATCATTATGGACACTACTACCCCTCCCCCGACCGGTCGCGGTAGCTCAATGGTAGAGAGTTCGCTTCGTAACCGGGAGGTCGTGAGTTCAAGCACCGTTCATCCGCAAACCCAATTTTAAGACGTTGAAATTGGTAGTGATTGCTCCTTCGCCAAACGCTCGACATTTAGAAGTGAGAATTACGGATCTTTTAGATGTGACCTTATAAACGTAGATCCCTGGTCGTACATGTAGTAGGTGTTCGCACGATATTTCAAAGAACCCTCACTGCTACGACCTTGAACCCTATGGATACATTGGATAGGTACTCCGCTTAAAGCTGGTTACGTCTCAATATGAATAAAATATTCTCGACGGGACGTAAATTATATAAGCAATCAATCATCCAATCAATACTATCCCCCCCCCCTTTTTTTTGTTGTTGATTTTCTTAAGGCGATAATTTCAACGAAATGTGTGGATTCCCTGTCTATCCCATCCCAATTTCCATTTATGTAATCGTTTCACACTTTTTTGTAAGTTTTAGAGATTGGCCTTATGTATTTAGCGTGGTGAAAATGATTGTTTGGATGTTTCAAAGTGTTTGATTGCCCGTGTGTATCAGAGTGTTTAACTGGCCGCGTGTTTCAGGGTGTTCAATTGCCTGTGTGTAAAGGAAAGTGTTCAATTGACCGTGTGTAAAGGAAATTGTTCAATTGACGGTGTGTAAAAGAAAGTGTTCAATCCCCTGTGTGTAAAGGAAAGTGTTCAATTGCCTGTGTGTAAAGGAAAGTGTTCAATTGACCGTGTGTAAAGGAAAGTGTTCAATTGCCTGTGTGTAAAGGAAAGTGTTCAATTGACCGTGTGTAAATAAAAGTGTTCAATTGCCTGTGTGTAAAGGAAAGTGTTCAATTGACAGTGTGTAAAGGAAAGTGTTCACTTGATAAGCAAAAATTCAAGGAGTGAATAAAACTATATTTCACAAATTTCGACCGCAGCAATGTCTTCTATGTTGTTTTTAGTACCAAATAGTAAATTTTCGTACTAAAATACCAATAACTGTAGAAGTGTTCAGTTGCAGGTGGGGAGTTAAGGTGTTCATTTGACACGCGTTACACGTATGTGTGTGTGTGTGTGTGTGTGTGTGTGTGTGTGTTTGTGTGTGTGTGTGTGTGTGTGTGTGTGTGTGTGTGTGTTGATTTTACCCATCTCCCGAGGACCATGATGTGAAAAAACACCAAGAGTCCTCTGATGGTAGGTAAAATGTCATTGTGTGTTAGACAGTCACACAGTTTTATCTGTCTGCCATTAACACACATGCATATTTCCGACTCGCCCGTATGCGCGCGCATTCATATGGCGGAAATGATGGAAAACCTTCGAACCGATAATTTTATCAATGAGCTCGTTAAACTAACAGGACACATGAAAAGGAAAACGCGTGGTACTTATGTACACTGTGGATGGAAATGATAAATACACATAATACATATTGATATCTACATATTTATAACCCTCCTTTGAACGATGATATGAACGACTGTAACGTTACTCCCACGTTTTTATTTACATTGACTTCATGATGTGATCAAACTTGTCTTACAGTGTAGAGTGTAATGTTGTTCTAAACACACAAAATAACCATGTAGGCTAATAAATGACATTTGGTGATAATATTTAATTCTTTACCATTCTAGAAAAAAAAAAATAACGGTAGATTTATGGTAATGTCCGACTTTAAATAAATAAATATTATTTGATTTGAGAGGAAATTCGAACCAAAAATATTGTCACAAACACTTAATCTTTTTTTTCATTTTAAATCATTGGATGTAATGGGGAAAATAAACCACACTTTTCCAAACGTATTTTAAAATTCTAATCATTGACCTTATTAATTAATTTTAAGTGTAATAGTACATGCAGAATAAATAATGACAGAGACAAAAAAATCCTATCATTCTTTTTATAATAGTAATTAAAATATGGATAGAACTTGGAACATTTACAGAGGAAATTTGTGTAATAAATTTTGGTGATCATATTAAATTTATATCAAGCAATACTATCCCCAATTCGAGTTTTTAATACTTGATCACTGTTCCTTATCTTCACCTTTCTAATTATGTTTATTAAATATACCTTGGCCATTAATTCATGAAAATTCAAAGGCCACTCGCATGAAAAGTAATTCATTGACGTGAAAATCCTATTGGACTGAGTTTTGAATCAAAAACGAGAGAGAGAGAGAGAGAGAGAGAGAGAGAGGCGGGGGTGATTCATACTAAATACAAAATAAATAATTCAAGGTGTTTTTTTTGTTTGTTTTTTTTTAAGTGATAAATTTCAGTAAAGGGTGTTTATGATAATGATACCATTAATTAGGCATATTATAGGCTTTATCAGTAAAAAATTAAATTCGACTGTTCTTAGATGTTTACATCAGCTTTCATCCGTGATGTCTAAAACCAGGTCTGATATATCATATCATATATTTCTTTCATTCTGTCTTCACATATGTTTATGAATTAGGTAATCGGATTGGTTTAAAATAACCATTTCATATCATGTCTATATTTATGCTGTCGATTTGGACAACCGCGTTATAGGGGACGTATTATTCAAATCGTCTGTGACTGCACGTAGCGTTGATTAGCTTACTCTCGAATTGTAAACTGGTCTTCAGTTAGGAGAACCATATGACGGAAGACCATGCTGTCCACTAGCTTTGATCAGTTTGAAACTTGTAATAAAACGGTGGTAGGTGTACTTTATTGACCACTAGTATATTTATGTGTGTCATATTTAGTTTTAGCAGCATTAACTTGAAACTTTCATTAGATGTGCATTATTGATAACGGGGCTGCATATGATATACCTTCGACGACGACTGGGGAAAGCTAGTTAGAATAATCTAACTGTGTCTCGGGACAGGCCCTCACCACAGTTAAATCGGGTCCGTAGGACAATATCATTTTAACGATAGAACATTCTATCTAGGGGAAAGCTAGCCGGGCCGTGAGTAGTAGTCTAGTATAGTGCAGTGTATGCAGGCCTAACAGGGTATTATAAACGTAATTGTTATTTTATGGCTATTGTAAGTTTGTCATTTTAAGCCCTAACAGTCTTTGTTACTAAGTAGGTTCAATATTGGCATGATATGATTTTTTTTTATGTTATTCATGAAATCATGTCATGTTTGACAGGTTGGGAACACATCCCCTATAGCGAGATATTCTTGCTAAAACGCGATTATCAGGGTTGTCACTAGAAATTCTTGAAGACGAGCTTGAGCAGCTTGCGTCCCACAAAAAGTTGATGAATATTTAATGAGTTTTTTTGGTATATTAAGACAACTAAATGGAAGCAGTACAAAACATCAATTTTAAAGAATTATTTTTAAACATTTGTGACTTGGCCTCAGACATCTAATTGTCCACGCTAGCAGAATTATTTCCCCGAATCTCCTATCATCACAACAACCCTATTCTACAGGTTGGGAACACTTCACCTACAGCGAGATATTCTCGCTAAAACGCGATTATCCCTCTCTAGCGAGATTAAATAAATCCCATAAAACCGAGAAAAACACCTGTGGAGTACATCTCTTCGTGTTTCACTTGAAAAGAAGAAAAAGTGGTAAAATGTGCGATATGTCTGCAAATATATTAATCAAAACAAAAACATGATGTGTATTGGATTTCAGACTGCTTCCCTCTTACGCAGCAACTTTGATATGCAATTTCTTGACTATAAGGGCTGTGTGGTGCACCAAAAATTTCGGTGCACCGCGATTCATACCATTCGATTTGATGCACCGATTACAAATTATGGGTTTCGGTTCGGATCAGTTTAGATTTTACATACACCAAAACAACAAGAATGGCGTCCAAGTGATGTGCAAAACGTGGATTTTTATGTAACAGAGATTTAAATCACTACCGTGTTGATATTTAGCATTATCACTACTCGTATACCAACAGAATATGGTCCGTAAGATCATTAAAGTTTATCTTTACATGACATATAGCATTTCTGTCAGTGTAGGGGTAAAATCAACACCTTAGATAATGAAACAGATGAAATGTTTTGACAGTTTATATGAGAAAGAAGTAAATCAATAAAGGAGATATTTTCAGACTCGATTGATAGAATTGATGAATTTTTACATATCAATGAAAACAATATCTTATACATTTTAGATTGGCTGTAGATTTGTTTAACAATCCAAAAATTATGCAGCACATTAATATAACAAATTCTAATTAATAGACTCATGACTGTCAATGTTTTCTTTTTTCTCTCAAAGTTATAAAATGCCGTTATAAATAGATATGATGTTTACAAATGATCACAATATAGTTATTATATACAACTTAAATAAAATTAAATCAAGTATGCTACTCATTAAAATTATTAATTTTTGTGCTCTCATTAGATATATTTGACCTAATATGAACCGAATCGTAATGCTCTGCATCGAAACCGAACCAGATCGAACTAACACTGAATCATCCCAGCCCTATTGACTATATTGTCAATTTCATAGAAACAATTTGCATCATGTTGAGTTTGTGTCGCACTTATTCAGCATTGCACAGGATTTGCCATTGTTTTCAATAAAGACGCGAAAACACCTGTTTATTGTAATGTTTACTTTCTCGCTAGAGAGGGATAATCTCGTTTTAGTGAGAATATCTCGCTACAGGGGAAGTGTTCCCAACCTGTTCAATATTGAACAGCATTTTAATCAAATTATTATTGTGATCAGAAATAGATGCATACTAGTTTTGCTTCGCCCCTTGGGCCCCCACCAGGGCTTTGCCTTTGACCCACCGGGGGCCTCAAGGCAGCCCCCAGACCCCCAGCCGGACTGATGGGGTATATTTTCAACCAGTCCGCAGAAAAATTTACCAGTCCAACAGAGTGTTCCAGAAATAATTAAACATATTTCGTTAATGTTATTATAATGAAATTTAACTCAATATTCATTCCTCTGAGTCAGACAATATTGTAACACTTAAATGTGGGATTTATATTTACAAATCAGATTCGTCTGATATCTACATATCAAAACATGCCAATTGTGTGTATAAAATTGCATAAGTATAATTTCCAAAATGATGCTTTAGAAAATGAACCAGTCCCATCGCACTGACTAAAACAAATGTCAGTCAGTCCGCCAGACTTTTAACCAGTCATAGACTGACGGGCATATGTTAATTTCGAGCCCTGGATTGGACCTTTCGTGTCATGTTTTGTATATACACACAGCACATGCCATCCCCTTTTCGCCGTCATCGAGCCATAGTCTCCCCTTCTTTCCACTTCGGTAAAAACAGACACTTTCTTTTCGCTTGAAGTAACCCTTGCATAGTTCAACTTCTTCTGGTTTGTTTAATTACATTTTGGAATTTGATACCTCAGGAATGTTTTGCAAAGTGACAAAATCTCAACCAGAAATTAAACTTTGTTAATATTAAGACTCGGATCGGTCGGAAAGAAAAAATGTTGATCAGACAATTACGGTCACCACGGAAATTTGGGGTGCCCACAAACAAAGTATAGTCGCCAGTGCGAGTGGGTGAGCAGTAATTTGAAATCCTGTTCCATGATTTTTTCTTTTTCCAAGGAAAATTCACAAATGATAAAACTTGTGAGAACAAAGGAAAAAAGTCCAACAGGCATCGGACACGAATGGGTGATGAACATGTTAGGCATTGTTTCAAGATCTAAATTATAAGTAGAAAACATTCTTTGCAATTTTTCTATTGAAACAGGGGTGTTGATCATGATCAGAACATTCTCCTGGGGAATCCAAAGTTTATCAAAATGTAAGTTAAAAACATTTAAATAATGAATATTAAAATCATAATAGAAATAAGGGAATAAAAAGAATTTTTGATAATGATAACATATGGTTTGCGTTTTTAAAATTAACAATGCCATGAATTATTATGATTATAAACTGATGATGTGTGTTTGATTTGTTAAATTTGTTGGTAATGGATATTTTGATTTAATTGTTTGAGTTCAAACACAACTTAATTGTCAAGTGTGAAAATCAAGTTTAAAAAAGACTTGATCTCTCATATTTTCTAGTTAGTTTTTTTATCCTGGTACTTAAAAATTGATTTGAATGTGATAAATGTTTCAACACTGTTAGAAAATAGTACATTTAGATCCAAGAAACAAACATTTTTATGAACATTCCAGCATCATTACTATTTTCACAGTTTAGTCATGAAATAGACAGCATATTCAGGGAAAATATATGAAAATTATGATGAGTATAATGACCAGAACAGTCTTGATTCAATTCTACTTTCATATATTAGATACATAATAATAATAATAATGATTGGTTTTATATAGCGCCTTTTCCAGCATGTATTAAGAAATTCATATTTCTATAGACCATTCAATAGATACAGGGATTTATTGATTGAAGTTCTTTTACTACCAGTAAAGGGTACCTTCCCCCCTTTGACAACAAATGAATATTTCCCCTTCCGGGATCTAAGCAAAAATCCTTCGATTGTAAAACCTACACAAAATTGTATTAGAATTTTAACAAAAATCAGTAAAATTATATTTTACATCATTTTCTTTAATTATCAAAGTTTTACAATATAGATAATAATCAGTAATCAATCAATTCATATGATTTTTTTTTAAATAGATATTATAATCTGAGGTTGCCCCCATCCTACCCCACCCCTGAAAGTTGATAATTACATTGACCATCCATAATAACGTTGATATATAGACCAGGATATCAAATGGACACACTTCAGGGTTTGACACTTAGGCACGTCCAACCGACTGAGTCTACTAAATAGATTTACTAGTCCGACTGGTCGTGTTGAAAAAATAAACAAGAAACTTTACTTTAAATCATAAGATATTTTATTCTTAACTAAAAAAGAACAACTGTAGACTTTGCGAGCAATTTTGAACTGCATGATGACACAATTTCTATTTTTAGTTCTAATAAATAAGTCGCAGTTAGAAGTGATGTTTTATGACATCTACTCAATGTTAATGTGTGCAAAGTTATGTTTTAGATGAATTTATTTTCATTTTGTTTAAAAAACCCAGTTTATTTGAATCAAATATAAGAAAGTATTTATCAAATTAATAAATTGCGTCGTAAACAGCCATTTTTCGGTGTTGACATGCGCGGGAATGTCTATATTCTAATACAACTTCTTGTTCTCAAGGAAAGATGTCCCAAGAGAAAAAAAAGTAAAAGGTTGGGAAGAAACAAAGCAGGGCTTATGAAATAGAGATTAAAAAAACGGTTGAGGTCATTTTATTTTATATGGACTAGAGAATTTCCATACCGTGTAGAATTTAAAGAAACGGAAAAATTGTTTGAAAATGAAAACACTAAATTGAATGACGAGACTAAAGCTCTTTTTTGAGACAATTAAGTACGTTTTAGTTCATGCAAACTTTAAATGAGTGTCATTTGAATTAAGTACATTTAAATATGGAAATACTATCAGTTTCTGGAAAGTTGGTCGGGGCTGGTGGATGTAAGGTCAGGTCTAGCAAAAATCATTTGAAGTAGCCCGACTGGTCTAGTGCTAAAAAAAGTAAATGTCAAACCCTGCACTGAGCGAGAAAGACTGTAAATAAGTGTACCAAGGATGTTTATTCATAATCTGATGTCAGAGTGATCGCCAAAATCTTAAAAGACCATATTGCCAAAATTCCTAGATCTATACTCTTTTTTTTAGCTCACCTGAGCTGAAGGCCAGTGAGCTTTTCTAATAAAAATTTGTTCGTTGTCTGTCGTCGGTGGCGTCGTAAACTTTTCACATTTTCATCATCTTCTTAAGAACCGCTGGGCCAATTTCAACCAAACTTGCCACAAAGCATCCTTGGATGAAGGGCTTTCACGTTTGTGCAAATGAAGGGCCGTGCATGTCCATTTCAAAAGGGAGATATTCACAAAAATAGGGTGGGGTCATTTAAAAATCTTCTCAAGAGCCAGGGGGCCAGAAGAGCTGAAATTTTCATGAAAGCTTCCTGACATAGTGCAGATTTAAGTTTGTTCAAATCATGGCCCCCAGGGGTTGGATGGGACCACAATAGGGGACCAAAGTTTTACATACAAATATATAGGATAAATCTCTAAAAAATTTCTTCTCCAGAACCACTGAGCCAGAAAAGCTGAAATTTTCATGAAAGCTGCCTGACATAATGTAAATTCAAGTTTGTTCCAATCATGGCCCCCGGGGGTTGGATGGGGCCACAATAAGGGATCAAAGTTTTACATGCAAATATATAGGAAGAAACTTTTTAAAAATTCTACTTAAGAACCACTGAGCCAGAAAAGCTGAGATTTACGTGAAAGCTTCCTGACATAATGCAGATTCAAGTTTGTTCAAATCATGCGCCCCCCCCCCCCCCCCCCCCCCCCCTGGGGTTGGATTGGGCCACAATAGGGGATCAAAGTTTGACATGCAAATATAAAGGAAAAATCTTTAAATATGAGCCAAATGACTCAGGTGAGCAATGTGGCCCTTGGGCCTCTTTTTAATTCAGTTAAGGTGGGCAGATGTATGAAACGTATTCATGTTAGAAATGGACATGCATTGTCTACATCCTTCTCTTTGCTAGCTTGTTTTGATTTTTGAAAATGTGAAAATATGCTAGAACTGGTGACAGTGCCTGTACGAAATTGTACGCCTGGTAATAGCACGTAAACCAGGCGTCATTTTCTGGAAAAACCAGGCGGATTTTGCCTCAATACCATATAAGTAAACCAGGCGTCAAATGACACGGAAACCAGGCGTAAAAAGAGGCGTAATATGCAAATTCTACGTCTATTCAGTTGACCAGGCGTAAAGGATTTTGTCCTGGCGTACAATGTCCAGGCGTAAAAAATAACCAGGCGTAAATACATCCAGGCGTACAATACACAAATATACAAACTACATTGCATGTATTGAAAATTCATTATTTATTTAATATTTAAATATTAATCTGCATAAAATTTCATTCAAAGGCTGATTTTAAAGCTTTGAAGGACACAAATATCATTCAAGTATACTTCCTAAAAAATACATCCCATTTAATAAAAATTATGATTATTAAAATTGTTCATGTCAGACACCTTGCTATAAGTGCGTACGTTTTTATATACATGTACATGAATCTTATCTTGATTCGCACAATGAGCTATTTTTATGAATCTCATTTTTTTCTTTCTTGCTGTTCCTTTTAAAGTTTTTTTTTCTGCAATGAGAGACCTGCTCTGTGATGGCATTGTTCAACTCCTGGTCTTTTGGATCACTTTTTTTCATTTTTCTTACACCAGCGAAGGGTATAACCTGAAGGGAAAATGTAGTCATGCTTTAATGGGTCGAGGTCTAACAATATTCAGATACACACTTGCATTCTTCCTAACGAGATCACCATCAAAAAGAGCAAAACAAATTATTGCATTACATAAAGATCAAACATTATATCCAAAATTTGATTGTATGGGAATTCCCCATCATTGAAAGCCAAATAGCTTTCCTAACCTACCCCCGTATCTTTCCATGTTAAAGAGAAACATAATTTTTTTCTTTGGCCTTTCATAAATTTTAAATGCATTACTGTTACAAGTTTTAGCTACTCTGAGAACAAATTAATAAGTAATGTCTAATACCTTTGACAGCAGCCACTTTATCTTTATTGAGAGGTCTCCTAAGATCTCCTTCTTTTGGTTTTGTAAGACCCTGGCCCCTAGATCTCTTCAATGCTGAAAACACCTGGCAACAAGTTATAACATAGAGTATATCCAGGTTTGCCAGATTTCCGTGCTAACCTTACAGCATGCTGCAGGGCCTCTGATTTGATCAAAACCTCAGGGTAGGTTTTGAGTAAAGTCACCATTCCACAATTCTATAAATGAAAAATGAATATGTACTGACCTATGAGTGTTAAAAACAACACAAAATCAAATAAATTTGATTGTTCACTTTTCTATAATATGGGTAGAACTTTATTATCTTAAGAAAATCAAAGTATGTTAATAAAAGACAGAAAGTACCGAACAATGGCAAATAAAGCAAAATTTCTGAGGGGTGTTCTAATTTGACCTTTAAATTCATATTATGATTATTCTGAGTTGACAGACCAAACAGTGTATGTATCCCCAATACTTTATTTGGGGGCATAAAAATAGTACCTCCTCAGCTCTTCCAGGGGAGGAAATATCCTTGTCAGTCTCCCTTGGTTTTTCTGGAGAAGGATTAGTGGAGGCCTGTTTCTTTGTCTAAATAATAAGAAAATAAATAATTTAAAGACATATAATAAATATATCAAATATTGAATGTGTATCACACAAATACTTTATTCTGAGGTTTTTATTTTTTAATTATGATCTGACCTCAGATTCTCCAGGTGATGAAATGCTGTTATCATCTACAGGTAGAAGGATGGTGGTGGTAGCATGTTTTCTTGGTGACCTCCTCAAGGAAGACTTTTGAGAAGGTATCTCATGTGTTTGAAGGTCTTCTGATAGGGGAAGCAATGTGGCACGTTGTCGTTTTCTTGGTGACCTCCTCAAAGGGGATATTTGAGGAAGAGAGAGTACTTGAGGCTCATCAGACTCCTTTACACCCCAATATGGCTCACTATTTGGTGCCCATGTGTTGTTGTTAGAAGTCTGTAAATAAAATATACTTATAGTTGTATCATGGTCATAAAATCTATTTATAGTACTTCAGGTATACATACTTTGTGTGTATATATATGTGAGTGACACTTCATAACTACCTCGAAACATTCATTTCCAACATGGTAACAGCTGGATGATTCAAAATGTTCAACAACATTGGTGATGAAATGCTGGACATCAGCTCTCTGCAACCCTCTCAAGACATGCAAAACTTCAGCAGATGGAACTACAAATAAAGTCAGTACTAAGTTTTATCTTCATAATTACATAAATGCTTCATAGCACACAACCATCAAGATATAGAGATTTCAATAAAGGACAAGGGACGTTATTGGCTATATACCGCCGAGATTTTTTTTTATTTTTTCAACTTTCATACTATGCTTAATTATTCTTTTTATTTACACAAATAGGATGTTCTTCTAATCCCACTTACATGAAAATGACGTAATATTTTATTATGACGTCATGAATATACGCTAAAGATGAGCTGTTTAGCGGAATCTGTTGATTTGAAATAAATTATGAATAAACTTTAGCAAAAACAAATACTTTTGCATGCAACAACCAGATTTATATTTTGCATGTTTAATTATCCATTGGTATTCTTCTTTCATTATCAATATGGTGTCGGTTGTTGGCTGCAAACAATATGAATTTTGAAAAAGAATGAATGCGGAAATCGGCCGTTTTCGTTATGCAAAGTCAATATTTTGCATGCTATAGAACTGAAGCAAACTGTTCCATCATTTAACCTCATAAACTTTTACTTACTTTGCGATTTAATAAATACATGTATGTCCAGTCAAACAATTAATGCTTTCCCTAGTTTGCCATAAAAATCTGCACCTAATAAATGCAGATGATGTCTGCCTTTCGAGTCACGGAGGCGGATCAAAAATCCACCGCATGATGAATGGAAATTATTCTACTTTCGTTTTTAAAAGTCACGGGGATATGTTTCGACGTCCTATCTTTTCAAAGAAAGATTATTTAAGAATAAATTGAATTTAAAAAAAAATCAAAGACACGCATAGACCTTTAATAACTCGAATTTAATTTCTTTTTACAAAAATTGGACCAAAATTCGTTCATTTTCGGCAAAAATGGGTACTGATACGTTATATCTCAAGAGCTAGATAGTTGGGATGTCTATTACTTTTTTTCGCTAAATTTTAATCTATCTTTAATACAAATATATCAAATATAATGCATTAAACTTATTGCTAATAATATTGACGTGTTTATGCGGGTTTTTTCTTTTCTTGTGTTAATAAACATCAATGTTAACGTACATGCATGTATGTATATATGATGCATGTTGAAATTAAATATTTCTACAGTAGTAATTAGATATTGATTCCAAAGGTTCTTAAAACGGTTTAGATTAAAATAAAATAACAGCAAATCATTATTTATATCTTCCAACGAGATGTGGTTTCTTTAAAACGTCGAAAACCTGTGATCAATTTGAAACTTCGATCATTGTTGTGGCAGATTTTTTTCTATATCGCATATGATTGATTGATTGAATATTGTTTAACGCCCCTCTTGAGAATATTTCACTCATGGATACCTCACTACTGCCGGTGAAGGGCTGCACAATTTAGGCCTATGCTCGGCGCTTATGGCCATTGAGCATGGAGGGATCTTTATCGTGCCACACCTGTTGTGACACGGGACCTCAGTTTTTGCAGTCTCATCCGAAGACCGTCCCATTTAGTCGCCTCTTACGACAAGCAAGGGGTACTGAGGACCTACTCAAACCCGGATCCCCACGGGATCATGTATATATATATATATATATATATATATATATATATATATATATATACATGTATATATATACATACATGTATATATATATATATATATATATATATATATATATATATATATATAAAGCACTAAATAATCACAACTAGGTACTGAAAATTTTCGCCCCAGCCCGGGGTCGAATATATATATAATAGATGCACATTTACAGGTACACATATACACATGTATAATATATGTGTTGTGATGATTGTTACTAAAAGTTTATATTAATATTGACGTATAACCCTTTCCATGATTAGGAAAACTGGAGTATAACCCTCTCTCTCTCTCTCTCTCTCTCTCTCTCTCTCTCTCTCTCTCTCTCTCTCTCCAATGTGTTCTGGATAGGCCTGGCCCGCACATTGAAAAACTACATGCATGATTTTTATTAAATTCATTTTTTAAAAAGGTCTGCTGTAGTTACATATACTGTCTTTTGGAAATAGACGCGTAGCATCATTTATCGGGGGAGGGGTCGAATGATAAGTTGGTAGTTAATTAGCAAATAAAAAAAAACTATTGGACTGAGTTTTGAATCAAAAACGAGAGAGAGAGAGAGAGAGAGAGAGAGAGAGAGAGAGACAGAGAGAGAGAGAGAGAGAGAGAGAGAGAGAGATCTACTCTTTGTTGACCATTTAGGGGAATGTAAAGATATAAACACGGACGCATTTTTGTGAGGTTTTTAAATACATTTGCTATATGAAATATACCATCTGAAGTTACATGCATATTACTTGACGTGTTTTGCTGTACCCAAGAAAATGATATCCCATTCATGCAACATAAATATGTATCGTTTAGTACATGTACATTTACCACACTTTATTCAATATATTTTGTAATTTATACCCACAGCAGGCAGACATATTTTATTCGTATGTACTGTAACATGTACATTGCATACACATGTAAGCATACCTGTTATATAGTCCTTGGTGTACATGTCATAACAAATAATTTTATCCGACGCAATCGACGTTTTTAATCGAAGTCTTGGTATTTATGACCCCCCCCCCCAAAAAAAAAAAACACAACCAAGAAAAAAAATTCAAGAGCCATTTTATTCTCCATATTTCATTTGAATAGGAGGACATTGAACAGCACCTTCGAAAATATGATTGCGTTCTACTCAACAATGTTTGACAAATACACGCATTATTTTCCTCACTCTAATTAACACAAAATTCTTCCGCAAAATGTCTATGACCACGATAAAGTAACATGTAAATGAATAATGTATTTTCCATAGCATGCCAGTTTTCAATAGTCTTTGATCTCAATGAGTATTTTTATATAAAAAGTTAAAATTGTAACTTTTAGAAAAATATTCTAGAAGAATCAGGGGACTGTAAATCCTATAAGGTCGATGACGTCGTTCCGAAAAAGCGACCGTCGGAAGATAGCGTCAGAGTTAACAATGCAATATTGTAACGTTATTTTCTCAATATCAGCCACAAGTAAATGGTACATGTTATATATGAATGAAACGAGAAATGTTTCACCTTTCTACCTGCAAAATATGATCGGTTTTTGAGGCGCGGCCAATTTTGGCCAATAACGTCCCTTGTTCTTTTAATACCTGGAATTCCTTTGCTGTTCTCCTCAATGCTGGTCCCCGTGCTTTGTCTGCACAAACTCCAAGTTTCCAATAGGGAAGTGCTGAGGGTGGTTGTGAGAGACACTGGCTGAAGTTGAGGTAGTGACGTCGATGATTGAGCGGAGAACGGAAGAGGCTGTGTGGAGAGCAGAGGTGGTGGAGTGGAATGTAGCAGTGGTTGTGTGAAGGATTGCAAGTGTGGCTTTGTGGAGGGTATCAGTTGTTGTGTTGAGGGTATCAATGGTTGCACTGTGGGTAAAAGTGGCTGAGTGGAACATTGCAATGATTGACTAGAGGTCTGATTTTGTAGGTCCTGTAGCTCCTCATTCCCTGTACCGGCTGATACTACTAAGTCAGTTGGAGACTTGGGCCTTGTTGTTTCAGTGGTATCAATAAACTGAGTCAGCACATCTGACAGATACACAGCTGACTTTTGAGCTGCTGCCTCCTCCATCTTCTTTTTCTCTGACCTTTCTTTGGCAGGAGTTTTCTGACTTTGTATTTTCTTTTTCTTGGGACTTAGCTCCTGTTTCTTCTCTTTCGTATTCTCAGTGTTTTTCTTCTTCTTTTTAGGACTCAACTCTTCATCTTGTTCCTTACTTTCTTTTATTTTGTCCGTTGGGACTCTGGTTCTCTTCCCTTTTGCTTTTTCTGTGTCCAAGTTGAAATTGAACAGCCCCTCAGGAACATCATTCGGTTTCTCCTCCAAGTTTTTCAATAATTTGCTGTAAGCCTGATTGGCAAATCTTGTAAGTTCTTCCTCATTGTCTACATTAGTACAGAAAAATAAAATATGAATAAATACATCACAAAAATTTTTCGCTAGAAAGGCAGATTCATGTAGCATATTTTCCAGTATTTTATCAAATTGCACGTATTTGAATTTATTTATAAATTCCTCAGGCTTGGGGGGGGGGGGGGGGCTGTCCACCCCTCTTTTTTTTTAAACATAAAGTTTTACTGTTAATTTACTATAAAAATATTCATTGAAAGCCTCCCCCCCCCTGTGTATTGAAAGGGGTCATGTTAATGTGAAGAAAAACTGTTTACAAAAGCCCCCCCCCCAACGAAATAGGATTTTTGACCTTTGGAATTTTCCTTATTTATATATATATATATATATATATATATATATATATATATATATATTTATTTATTTATTTATTGTTTTTTTTTTTTGCTTGTCAAAGATTTTCAGGTAAGTTGTAAATCGCCCCTTCCACTACTTTCAAAACAGATGTTATGTGCCTGTTCCTGATGATTAAAATTCTATTCTTCAATGATCAATTCAAAGGTATATGTTGTCCAAAATGTTCAACTTTAGACTGTCATTATGTTTTGGAAATACAGTAAAATATCATCATATCTGTTCCGGGTCACTTTATATATATATATATATATATATATATATATATTTTAATTCTGCACCCGAATTTTTGCTTACCTTAAATATGTTCAATGTTGTTTTGTTTTTATTTCGTTCAAAATGTAAAAATAATAATAGGCCTAAATGATTAAAATGTTATAAAAGCCCCCCACCCCCTCCCCTTTGTTGTTACTAATGATTATGATGTTTTCTTACGTAATTTTGTGGAGCCCTTGTACTGATGCTTTTTACCCAAATACACGTATCAACACTTCGCGAAAGTTACGTCCCTTGTCCGCCATCTCTCGGATAAAAATCGTATTTCCCTACGTTGGCCTTTGTAATTTTCCTATCTGTAGCTTTGACATCTGTTATTTTTCCATCAATTGCAGTTAACTACAATATGCCCCAGATTGGGGCAACCCATTAACTTGTATGAAAACATGGTAATTGGCTAAAATTCCAAGTAATAACATCTTACATTTGGTAAGGTAAAGAAGGAAAACTTGGTTTTTCACCGATTGACATTTGGCTGACCCCGCAAAGGGACGTAACTCGCGGCGAAGTGTTGATACGTGTATTAGTGTTGCTACAGATGCACCCCCTATTGATTTACTGATGACGGTTTCTAATATCTGTGTGTTAACCTTAACTTTCTCCACAGGCAGTCGAGAGATATAAGTGCCTGTCATCAGTGATTAAAAAAAACTATGAAGATTCTCGTTTTTCACAGTTAAGCTTCTGCCATTAGCATCGATTACTCGGATTACGTGTATGTGTAATCTTGAGCCCGATCAAGTTAACTTCAAACTTCTCCTACATCATTCACAATTTTGAAGTATGCATCCAAGTATCAGTTAAAGCTCTTAATCCAACATTGTATACTTTTAACTTTAATATTACTCTACCAGTTTAAATAATAGTGTTTATTATATACTTTCAATTTCATCTCCTCTATTTTCTTTAAAAGCTTGCGGACATATATCACACGATATATGCCCGGAAACATCCCGGCCCCTCAAACTTCAAGGTTCCCAGCCAAAACCATAAAGCACCGATAATGGCTAACCTTAATCAGGAATATAAACAATGAACCCTTATATTCCCATGAGAACATCGGCGACCACTAGTGTAGGACGCTGACAGACATATCCTGTTACCCATTGTTATAACAATATAGAGCAATAAATGCTGAGCATGCATACAAGATAAACAAATAAACGGAATTAGTGAAACTCCAAAATTATGACAGTATATAATAAAAAGGTTATAGACTTTGTATGGGAAAATATGACGACCTCGTTTTTTGTCGCGGACGGACCTCGCAAGTTCGGTCCGTGTACGCGCCAAAAAACTCGGTCGTCATATTTTCCCATACAAAGTCTATAACCTATAATTACGTTTAACATTAGTAAATACGTGTACGTGGGCATGATCATATGGGAGCGGATCAAGAGACCATCACCATTATCACCTAAATCATGTACATCCGTCCGAGAGAAAAAAAAGGAAGGGACATTACACAAAGTATCCGAATGTTAAAATATAAATAATTGGAATAAATTTTTAAAATACATTTTTTCACTGTCATACACGAAGACTTCACGAAAAGCTGAAATCGAAGCAAAATTATACCGCCATTAGTGCGCCAAGGTTAGATGTATAAAATACCCTGCTATATACGTATGTAATTCTCATGACCACTGATGGCATGACATAGAAGTTTAATGATGCTTCCAAATGAATACTGAATGGTTTTAAAATGATGATTTTAAGAAATGCTTAAAATTTCAAGCTTACCGTTGATTTTGATTATGACACCATGGTATGTCTGTTTTCCCCACTTCATCGATACAGACTCTCTCTCCGCAAATTCTGTCTCTATTGTCAAGTTTTTGTCGTTTTTTCCAACAACTGTCAAACTCGCATCCTCAACAAAATAGATGCACGCAAACATCTTTCGAATTAATCCAGTATAAACAGCCTATATGATCTTAAAACTTCAGCGATACTTTCTCTCTGTGCCAGATAAATTTGAATTGACACAGGCGGGCTTCAGATGGATAGTGTGGGTTATCAAGTTTCAGCAATCCCCTCCAAAGTCATAAGGGGCTTTAACACATTTTGAAAGTGTAACCCTTTTAAAGAGATTATTTTTCTCTTTTAAATATTTTTTTATGTTTATTGTTCTCGAATTCAATGTAAAACAAATAAGATTTTTAAAAGTCTGTACGTATACAAAAGTTTTTTTTGGAAATATCACCTTATGACGGGCCTCACTGTTGTAAATGCGATAGTTATAACAGAGTAACACACTTTGATTGTTTGACCGGTGTGACACCGTTCACAAGCGTACAGCATCACTATTGTAACGATGGAACCCCCGAGAAAAACCAAGAAAGGTCCTTATGGGAAACGTGCGTTAGAAAAAGAAATTTTAGCTAAAGATTGCGAAGTTGATGGTTCAGATGATGAATTGAATTTAGATGACGTACATGTACAGACTACGGAATATACTGATCTTTGTAATGAGGAGGCATTGGTGTGTGTTGAAGCGGCATCAAATAATAGCAGAAAGAAACAAAACATCTCAGTAAGTCTACTATTGAATTCAATTTCCTGAAGATCGGTTATCTTGAATTATACCGGATACATAAATATTTATTTATTTATAAATGGCACTATCTTTATATCGGGATCGAATATTTTTTTATCGGGATCGAGAATCATCAAATTCTTTATATGACAACACTTTGCAGGAAAACGAACCGGAGGTGACAGAATCAGCTGTAGATTTAAACGACGAATGCGAAGATGTGGCTTTTCAAAACGACGTAAGTTAAACAAAATTTATAGAACTATACGTTGCTATAGATTAACTTAACGGTCGTGCAAGAAATAATCTATGAATACCTGTAAATGAATTATTAAGACTATAAATATGAATAAATTTTAATTCATTTTACATAAAAATTTCATCTAGAAACCCAAGTGTGAAGAGGATCAGACAGATCCCTCGATCGATTACAGAAGTTTCCTATCACAAAATCCTGCTAACACAGAGGAGTTGGTTGTATCATATGACGATGTTTCTGATGAAGAAGAGGACAGCATGGATGAACTTTCAGACGAGGAAAGGTGTGAATTTGATGACGTAACAGAGGGAGATGACTTAGATGATTCAGAGGACCAAGACCACCAACCAGTTTTTCCAGGAGCATCAATTTCAATTGGAACATTTATGTTACTACTTGCAGTGTTCTGCACAAAACACAACATTACAGGAGATGGAATTCATCAACTTTTGAGCATCATTTCACTTGTATTACCATCAGAGCACATTTTATGTACTAGTCTGCATGCATACAAGCAGTTTTTCAGAAAACTTAGAAATCCTCTTGTTCATCACCATTATTGTCAACAATGCTTAGGAGCCATTGAAAATCAAGAAATCTGTCCTAATGAATTTTGTCGTGCACCAGTTAAGAAAGAAAGTAACTACTTTTTAGAGATACCAGTGATTAATCAGCTGTCTAATCTATTTTCACAAGAGGGATTTTATGAATCATTACAAGAACGCTTTACAAGAAATGTCGGTGATGGAGTCTATGAGGACATTTATGATGGAAAGTTATACAAATCTTACTTAGAAAATGATGGACCATTGAATTATTCAGAAAACATTTCCTTCACATTTAATACAGATGGAGCTTCAGTTTTCAAATCAAGTTATGTATCAATATGGCCAATATATCTTGTCATTAATGAATTACCCTACACTTTAAGAATGATGAAGGAAAATATGATCTTAGCAGCTCTTTGGTTCGGAAATCAAAAACCTTCCATGGCAACGTTTTTAAAACCATTCGTGGATTCAATGAAAATCTTGGCAAATGGTATTAAATGCTTTGCTCTTTGTAGAGGAGAATTCTTATGCAAAGCATTTGTTTTATGTGGGACAGCAGACCTTCCAGCAAGAAGTCTCTTGTGCAACTCCAATCAATTCAATGGCGCATACAGTTGCTGGAAGTGTCTGCAAGAAGGAAAAACGGCAAAAGTGGGAAAAGGACATACTCGCGTTTTCCCATTTGTCCCAGAATCACCACAAGGACCACCAAGAACTAGCAAGTCAATGATAGAGGATTCTAAGAGGGCAGTTCAAGAGAAGAAAACAATCAATGACATTAAAGGACCATCATGGCTAATGATTCTACCAAAATTTAACATCGTTCATGGCATCTGCATAGATTACATGCACGGCGTAGCACTTGGCACTCAAAAACTAATGCTAAGATTGTGGTTCTCTCCTGATTTTGCTAAGAAAAAATTTAGCGTTTGTCATTTAGTATGTGCAGTTGATGCAAAACTAAAACCTGTGCATCCAACTTTGGATATATCCAGGCTACCAAGATCCATAAGCTCTGAACTAAAGTATTGGAAAGCTTCAGAGTTTAGATCATTTTTACTTTTTTACGGAGCAGTTGTATTGAAAGGTGTACTTGACAGCCAGAGGTTTAGTCACTACCTGTTACTGGTGAATGCTATGCATATTCTTTTGAAGTGTGGTTCAACAGAAGAAGATTTATTCTATGCAGAACAATTATTATTAAACTTCTATGAAAACTTTTCAGAACTCTATGAAGAATGCTACATGACTCTAAATTTACATCAGTTACTTCATCTGGCAGACAGTGTCCGTTACCTAGGACCATTATATACTAGCAGTTGTTTTTCATTTGAGAATAATAACGGATTTCTTTTGAAAATGAAAAGAGGAACACAAAGTATAGACAAACAGATAACAATAGGAATTTCATTTATTCAGAAATTACCTGAGCTAAGACAAAAATGTATCAAAAAAGGTTCTAAAGAAGAGGAATTGTATGATCTGATTAGTTCCCCTTACTACCTAAAACGTAGCAGTAAAATATCTTACGGTGTTTATGTACTCGGAGGCATAAAAAATAGACTACTCTCTGACCAGGAATTAAGAGCAGTGTCATCATACTATGGAGAAGCTCCAACGCAGGACACATTTCCAAGTTTTAATAGGATCGAAATTAGAAAAATGATTGTATATGGCCTTGACTATAAAAGAATGACCAAAAGAGATAACTCTACTATTTCTTTCTTGGATGAAGATGGTATTCAATTTGGACGTGAACGCTGCTTTCTGCAATTGTCTAAAAAGGATGAGGATAAATGTGCTGCAATGGTAGAAATTTTGCAGTGCAACAATTTTAACACCAAAGTCTGTGTGCTCAGTGTTAAAATCACAAACAAACTTAAAGTAATCTCCATCGAAAACATTCAGTCTAGTTGTATGTTTACCAGTCTGGACAAATCAAAGAAAGTTGGATATGTGTGTTTCTTCCCAAACAAACTGGAATCTGATTAATTGCTTTGTTTTGAAAGTACGTGTGTATATCATTTTGATAATTTAAGGTGAGAGGTTTTTTTAATGGTCATTTATTTAATAATATATTGGTTTAACAATTCAGAATAAAGTTCATTTAAGAGAAAGAAAAATGTTGTTTTTTTAAAGCAGTCCTAATGTCAATAAAACTGGCACATAATAAATATTTTCAGATTAAAATCTGATCATGGTAGATTAATTCCTAAATTATTTTACTATCTGTCATTATGCCTCCCTAAATGACTTTCAGATTTTTCTAAGTCAAAAATTACGTTTCAGCAATTTGTCTAAGTCCAAATTTACGTCTCAGCAATTTTTCGAAGTCCAACTTTACGTCTCAGCAATTTTTCGAAGTCCAAAGTTACGCCTCATGTTTGTAAGTTACGCCTGGTGTAAAGTATTACGCCAGGCCAAGAGACGGAAAATGACACGGAATCCATGTTTAGAAAGAGCAGGATTACGTGTCCTGCTCATGTACGCCTGGTTCTGAGACGTAATTCTGTATTACGCCTGAAAACCAGCTGGTTTCCGTGTTGAAACCAACTGGTTTCCGTTTCTAGAATTCGTACGGGTAATTGCACTTTAACGATTCAACTGTTAATTCATTTTCACACTTTTCAAGTCTCTGGTTGAATTATCATGATTATGAATTAATATTTATTAGCGGGAAGGGGATGAAAATCCAACTAATTTAGAAATATTAGTACACATGCATTTGGTTTCTCAGATAGCTAGCTTCTTGACATAGTTGAAATAATTATCTTTGTTGATATCATCAGAAACATATGCTTTTAAAATCAAAAGTGAAATATTAGAAAGCTTCCTGAGATAAAATGCAAAGTTTTTTGACTCAGTTTTGATTTTTTACTAATTTAACACCAATCTCTAGATAAACTGAAGTTGCACTCTGCTCTTTAAAAAAAGGACTGCAATACATGGACCAATTTAAGGAATGTGTTTCTAACAGAGACTCAATATTTTTAGGTGAAATAAAACTATTTTAAAAGATTTTTTTTAAATCAATCTTGAAACATGCATATTTTTCATTTTAAATCTTATTTCCTAGAGCTGTAATGATATGCTGAATGGATATACAATATTTATAGCTTTAACCTACCCCAGAATGAAATGTCATCCTTGTTATAATTTGAACCTTAAAGTGACTGGTTCACAATTTTTGAAACAATTTTTATTTTAAGGTCACTTGAGTAAATTAAGGTGACCTATTGCAATACGCAATTTCCGAGTTGCCCAATAGTTCTTTCTCTTTGTGGACCTCTTACACACAGTGAAACGCAAAACATACTATGCTTATCGCTGCCTTCTTATATTGCCTTAAGGCCGATTATTAGACATCATGCAACCACCCAATCTGCAGGGAAAGACAATAGTATTAAGTTTATTGGTATTTAATAATAAATTAGCTCAAACAAAAATCGATAATCACCATTTTTCTTTGATTAAAATAACACTCGTACAGAGGATGAAATAAAAAATAATTTCATATTTAATCTAATGGCCTAGCTAATTCAAACAAATATTATTCTTGATATGGTCAGTTTAATGTATACCAATAGCTGATATAAACAAAATTTACACATTCATTACTTTTGTTTGTATTGACATAGCTAGTCTATAATATATGTATACATCTTGTACCCATGCACCCAAGTGGATATCTTGGGAAGTTGCGTATTGGTTGTCTTCCATTTTATGCATCGTCCAATTGTTCTTGAATTTGGTATGGAGCATCTTTGGGACAAGGGGGACATAAATTATAAATTTCAGGACTCCTGCACCCCTGGGGCCTTAGGGGTGGGGCAAAATTGACCAATTTTCTAAAAATCTTCTATCGAACCGCACATGTGTAAAGAAAACTAAATGCATAGTGATGTAGAGCAGGAAGACCTCAATCTACCAAAATTGTCAATTTCATGATCTGCGGGTTAGGAGCTCTGACACCAGGGTTGGGCCAAACTTAGTATATATAGTGTTTATGTGTAAAACACTTAAATGACATCTTCTTTTGTGCTATTGATACTAAATTGAAACTAAATGGATATTTAGAAAGAGCAGGTATAGTCCTCTAGGGCTGAAACGATTCACTAAAGTATCGATACTGTTCAATATGAACGCTCAATTCAATGTTCAATTCATTGCCTCGATTTTTCGTTCGATATGTTTAATACAAACTGGTTCAGTGTCTGTGAAATACATAAGACTCGGCCTGTACTTGTTATTTTTCTGTGCATGAGAGAAAAATAGTGCCAACTAAAGTTCAGAACGTTGTTTGCCTTGAGATTGCATGGTGAAAATAAATTAATGAACTTTATCAGTTTAAACTACAGGTATCTTACCATTTGGCAATTTGAAAACATTTTCCTTTTAAAATCAAGATTTTGATTCTTGATAATTTATACTTCGATGTTATTTTTGGTTTCTTCTGTAAGTTGTATCATATTGAAAATAAAGAATTGTGGCATAAGTATCATTGCAATATGTATCGTATTGTGAAGGGGACGTATCGTTTCAGCCCTATATAGTCCTCTGCCAAAATTGTAAATTCGATGATCCCAGGGTTGGGCCAAACTTAGTATATATAGTATTTATGTGTTAATTTGCTGACACTGTATAAAATCTAAATGCATACTTAGGAATAGCAGAAAAGGATGTACAAAGAATGCACAAGTACACAGCGGGGTTATTAGGTGTCCCGGGTAAAATAACAAGTAATAACAGCATATTCATATAAAAGTAAAATTCTTTCAAGCATCGCATATTTTTAGTAAAAATCGTTTGTCAATACATAAACAAACAACCCGTATCGCATGGGGAAATCCTTTGCTTAACTATTACGTCGTCATACAAGTGACGTAGAGCTATTTTTATCTGCTAGACTTTTAGTTGTTTATCACCTCGGTACAGGTGAAAGATGCACTCAAATCATTTGCAGTTTGGGCTTGATATGTTGACATTGATATCAGGCTGTCCAGCGGCCCTAAAATTCCTAAAAATTCCTAATTTTTTTCAGTTTTGCTAAAAGTCCTTAAAAAATGTAAAATTCAAGGGGAAATCCTAAAAAAGCCCTTATTATTCATGTCAATTCCTACTTTTTTATCAGTCTTGAAAATTCAAAATGCATTCATACAAAATGTGTGTTATTAACGTAGATTGCAGTTCTTATTCAGATAATGCTGATGCAGTGAAAGGCAGTTGACCTGTGGATCCATGTGTCAAGCTTGTTTATTGGTTGTGACTGTGATAAAGAGTTGAGATTTTAGGTTATAGTCAATAATAGCTGAGACCATGGAACACTGGAATACGCCCTTCCTGTACTTGCATCTTATTTGTGTGTCATGTGAGTTTCTTTATTGTCAAATTTGACAAGGTAAGTCCTTTTAAATAATTAAAACTTTCGCAATTTGGTTAAAAATTCCTAATTTTAGCCCTAATTTTTTAAAAATTTACCCCTAAAATTTGCCCTTATTTTTTGTCCAAGGGTGCTGGACAGCCTGTGATATGGTAAATTTAAAGAGTGATACGGATCAGTATACAATATCATCTCAAATATAGCAATTTCCATAATTTCAACTCAAATGTCGGGCATTTTCCACATTCACATCCAAATTGTATCTAAACGAGGCAAAATATTGTACCTTCCGTATCAAAATCCTTAATCTGCAACTATGGTTACCTTGATCGAAATAAAATACCATCATCTTTCACCTGTACCAAGTCGATATGTACATGCGTTGGTTTTCTTTTTTCCAAATGACTTCGATACACATCGGGGGCGATATCATGGTCACAAAGTGATGTATAGCTTACTTTACAGTCTTTCGTACACATACTATATATAAAAATATGAGACATATATTATCGAAGAAAAGGGGAGGGGGGGATCATCAGACAAAGAGATTTAAACACATACAGCTTGAACACTAGATAACGGCAATAAATAGCGAGAAAATATGACATTTTCCCCGCGATACAATTATAGACCTGTACGTCGTGACGTACTTTTATATTGTGACGTCATATGTAGTATGCAGTGCACCGAGGTACATTTTGTGATGTTTGTTTTAACTTTACTTGGGACACCTTAACCCTGCTGCGTATACCAAATTGGGTGTGTTTTATCACATATGTATTGTTGTTTGTGTGAACCAAAAGTATTGAAATTCCTTATGTTAGCACATACAACTTGATTGTGTGGAATAGACTTCGTGGGAGAGAGATTACTGTAACTTGTTTACGAATTGACTGGGAACCTGCTGAATAGCTGTCTTTGTCTATAAGGTGCAATGTGATTGGTGGATAGTTTTCATGAATACATGTCTTTCAAACAAAAGGTCATGCGGACGTGACCCTCTATTCGGTTCTTCAAATTCTAAGGTAACAATCTATGTGAACGGATCAATATTAGGATATAATTTTAATCAGATCCAATATGGCACAGTACTTGAAGGGGGGGGGGGGGGGGGCTCCGTGGCTGAGTGGTTAGAGCATTGCGCTCAAAATCACACGGCCTCTCACCTCTGTCGACGCGGGTTCGAATCCCGCTCGCGCCGGTAAGTGAGAAAGTTTCCCAGTTTACTTTCGGAAGGTCGGTGGTCTCTTCCCAGGTACATTTCATCTGGGTTCTCTCTTCCACCAATAAAAACTGGGCGCCCCCATATAACTGAAAAATTATTGAGTGTGACAGAAAACATCAAAACAAACAGTACTTGAAGGCATGCTAATTAAGTGTCTTGTTCTTTTCATTAAAGACATTTAATTGATAAAATTCCAATCTGTAGTGCTTTTGATGTTGATGTCATCGATGCAGACAAATGTCCCCTTTGTCAGATTTTTATGCACATTTATAACCATTTCTGCTGCAGTTCTTGCTGAGGACATCGTGAAAAAACAGTAAACAAATTAAAATTTTGTTATAGTTTGATAATTTTAGCTAGAACAGAGTTGGATCCCATTAGGATGAGTGCATGGGGTCTGCTCTGACTGCATATCATGTACGTCTGCCTATCCTAGCACCATTTAGATTTTGTATCAACGGTTAAAATATGTTAGTATTCATATCTCTGCGATGATTTGTTGGGGGTGTTTTGTTTTTTTTCAAAACCATGATATTATTTTCCTATCAAACATATCCAATAGTATTATTCGTATGGCAACCCATTATGAATTTAGAAACAAAATATCTGGTACATGTATATAGATAATGTCATAAATGAGTCAACTTTTATGTTTTTTGCTCTATATATTTTATTGAAAAATACTGTATAGGGGGAAAATAAATCCCGGTGGAAATTTTCGCTATATTCGCAGTCTAGACAAATCCACGGATTTAAGAAACTGAATATTTTTATTTTCATAATTCTTTAAAACACAAAGTGTTTGAAAAGGAGGAGGGGGGGGGGGTATAGGGATTCGAATCCTCGAATTTATGAACCTGTGAATGTGTCTTAAATAAAAAAAAAATTGCGAAAATTACAACCCATGAAACTATTCCCCTATACAATACCGATTGTTTCTCAAAAAACATCTGGATATAATCGTCAACCAGCAATATCTTACTCTAGTTGTACATGCATGTATTCAATGGGCCCATGTGTATCAACCTTGATACCTGTTAGGCCAAGTAAAATTAATTAGTAGATTATCATTCAAACTTCACAAAAAAATGGGGCGGGTGGGAGGATTTTATTTTTTATTTTTCGCCATGGTATTCTTGACCTCGAAAATGCCTTCTCTCATTGAGAAAAGGCTTTATAAATCATAATTACATGTTTATTTGGGTTTCTAAAAGGCAAAGTGAAACAAAGTACGTTTACGATACCGGACCGGACATAAAAATATCCGGAAATCGTAATTTTGAAAAATAAAAAAAATCGGGGCGGGTCGATTTTCGAGGGGCGGGCGGGAATGATAATCTACTAATTAATTTTACTTGGCCTTATGTTATTTTAGCATATTGTAGCTAACTGTACTTCAGTGTATAATTGAAGGTTTCTTCATTGTCATGCTACATGTATGTCATCAGAAATGTTAGCATTATGTTATTCATTAAAACGTCATAGACGATCAGCATCGTAAATGATTGCATCATTATCGGAATAATTTGAATTAAAAAGGCCAATTATAATAGCGATATCTTTACAGATTTAATTCATAAACGTGATAAATGTCAATAAAACCAATAGTGAAAAGTACATTTTTTATTGTTATGGTGCCATAACACAGACGGCTGCATGTGCTAGCAAATTTTCAAAATGCGCTGTTACACAACCACCCATGATATGGCACCATGCATCGCTGTAAAAACGTTTTATCACAGTCTATGCGAAAGTTTTTTGAACCACACAGGACATTCGGTCCTGTGTAATCAATGAACACACCGGACCGAACCAAATTTTGTCAGACCGAAAAACTAATGTAAAAAAGTGAAACACGTGAAAATGCAAAACCAAGGGAATCTTATTTATTATACCGAGCGAAGCTCGGACGGGCCGAAGGCCCGTCCGCGAAGCAAGGCTCTAAAGGTAACACGTATGTAAAAGAAAAAAGTCAAAATCAGCAAAAGAAAAAGAGACAATCTCTATATACGTTCACTGAAATTTTCGTGATCCATATGGGCGCCGCCATTTATTTTTTCATTACCTGCTTCAACAGTTATTCGTGTTTTATTTTGAATGCCAATAATAGAAGACTCTGACGTGCAATTCCTAATTTAAACACTCAGTTTGTTCAAAGTGAATAGTATAATTATCATTGTAACAGGTTTTAGGAAATAATTACATATAAAACCGTAATACGACTAAATAGATCAACGAGCTCATGAGGTTCTTTAAATAAGAATATACGATAAAATTACGGTTGCATTTTTACCATTTTGAATTTATTGGTTAATTTTGTTTAGTTTTATAACGGCCTTTTTCATTGCATACGGAATGTATTATTGTTGTTTATAATTGTTTGCTTTGAAAAAGGTTGAGGCTAAATGTGACGTCACAATACACAGTTTACGTCGCCTTGTGTTTTGTTTCCCGCGTTCAATGAATAGGCGGATCCTGTAAAACTGTTGTCCCCATATAAACCCCTTTAATATTGAGATGCTACTGGGTTTTTAGCGCAAGGAAAATTTCATTAAAACTATATATTTTTAAGAGGGTGTCCATTATGATATCAGGCAGAGGTCGGCACATGCTATCTCTCAGATTTTCATGAAACTTTGTGCACAGGTTCCTACTGACCCCAATATGAAATTTGTCAAATAAAAAGTTTCTATCATGTTTACTTTGGGTTCGACATGGAAAAACAACTTTGAGATAATTTTCGGTGCAAAAAGGTCACGAAATATTGGGAAAAAGTGCTATGTTTGAACTGCTCTAAAATGTCATATAACTAAAAAATAGAGAAAAGCAATATTTTATATGTTAGATATACACTATATGCAATAACTAAGAGGATTTTTGTGTGTATATTCATCCAATGAATGAATTTATTAATTGTTAAAATTGCACATATTTCACACCAATATATTTTACAAAATAATGATCAAAATATAAGATCTCACAAAACCCAATACAATGTCTCAAAAGAAATAAATTATGTATAACCAGAAACTTGAAGAGGTGTATTTCAAGTTACAAACTTCAGTGGGAAAAGCAAGGTTTGATGGTGAAAAGTTGAACTGAAATCTCAAAATTTTCAATAAGTGCAAAAAGGTCAACTACTTAAATGAAGATTGTTGAACTACATAAATAGAAATAAATATGAAGTAGATATAACAAATCAATGATTAAATGATTAAAATTCATGAAAAATTACTAGAACATATGAACATTCAGAAATAAATTTCATGTCTTTGTATACATTCTATATAATAAAGGCAAAAAAAAAAAAATGCCTATGTAATTCATTGTATAAAATTTTACAATGTTGATTTTTAGAGGTCATTTCTGACACAGGATTTGAGATAATAGTCCATTAATTAACACACATATATCATGTATATGAAGTTAAAATTATCAGTAAATCAAATTTTAATAAATTGCCTATCATGAAGAATCTAAAACCATTCACTCACATTACAAACTTGACATTGGCAGATCCCGAGGGGGTTGGGGGGGGGGGGTTAGAAAACACCCTCTCCTTTTCTCTGGGACATCTAGATAGTTATTTAGCATTAACCAGAAATTTTTTCACTCTCTTGTAAAGCATTTCATTCATGAAATAACATGCCATATTCCATTTTCTGCCTACATCAGATTGGCAGACTTGCTTTAATGCATGTTTACTCTGACGTGTAAATATATATTGACCACTTCCAGATACACAAAATGTTTGTTGAATTTTACCCAGTGACAGACAATGTTCATAAAGTATCTTCAACTGATGTATAAAAGGTTACATGTAACCAGCAATCAATAATAAACATATTTACTTTATCAATTCATCGGATATGACCTAATGCAGATTTTAGATCATTTTTCTGGACCCCCCCCCCCCTTTCAAATCACTGGATCTGTCTCTGTTTAACAAATGACAATAAACAAATCATGTCTTAATGCCTGGTTTGCAAAGTAAGAGCTAGTACATATTTCTGACATTTGTTACAAACAAACTTTTCCCCTAGAAATTGTGAAAATTGGCACTGAATTTATATTGATACATGTATATTAACAATTGATACATTTCACAGTATGGAATCTTATTTTGCCACCCCACCACTCTCTTCTAATTTATGTCTAATGCCATAGCAGTGTTTCTTTTGAATATTGGTTCACAAACAGGAATAAAATTTGTCACTTCAAAAATTGAAATATGCTGCAACCATAGAGTTAAAGTAGTGGTCATCATTTGATTATCTTTGTCAGCTGCAAAGTGTTTCTTTGAAATAACTGTCAACATATCTAGATTGAAGTGGAGCTATGAGTTCTGCAATTCCCCTTATAACTTCACAAGTCTTTTGTCTGTAGTAATTCTGTGTTCTCTCCAAAGCCTCTTCCTATCTTGAACTCAGCTGAGATCTAAATAACAACAGTTGTGTAAATTAATGGAAATAAAATGATGAACATGTTTAAATAGCACTGTAAGCAATGCACTAAGAAAGTCAAGACCATAGATTTGATATAGTCACAAGGTCAAAGGTCATGATATAAAATAAATTCTGGTCATTAGGCATTTCATGTGAAACAAACTAACCCAATACCTTATCCCTCAAGATATAACAGATCTGGTAATAATGAATGTTTTTCAAAAGTAGGTCAACATGGTCAAAGTCAGAAGTTCAAAAGTAAAGCTCTTTTCATTAGTAATCTATAATATGTGAAATCTATATCAAAGCCCAATCCAAAGTGACTGAGAAACTATATACCAATTTAAAGATTTTGAAAATCATGCTATTTTAAAGACTAAGGTCAGGTAATAAATTAAAAGTATGGTAATAAAGAATATACACATTTTGTATATCTTTATGTAAAATATCATTATAATAAAATCTGGGTTAAACTTCAAAACCAAGGTCACAATATCAAACAGCATGGTATCAAATGAAAGTTCTTGCCATAAGATATCTAAATACTAAACATAAAAGGCTAGACTACCTTATATATAGTTCAGGAGAATTGTCTACTGTAGGTTATATTTTGTTAAAAGTAGGCCAAACCCAAAAGTAAAAAAAAAATTGATATCAAAAGAAATGTCTTATTATAAGGAATAAAAATATGAAATATGAGAGCCTTAATACTAACATGAGCAAGTTCCAGACAGACACCCCCCCCCCCTTGCCCTACAACCAGGTCATGAATTGAACTAACTCCAATCTACACAACCTGGGAATGCTTGCATATTTTCATTACATTAAACGACCCCATCCTATTTTTGCCTTTTCTTGATTATCTCCCTTCAAAGGGGGCATGACCTTTCATTTAAACGAAAATGAATCTCATTCAATTGGGCCAGTGGTTCTGGAGAAGATAAAAATGGGAAAAATTATTACCACAATGATGACAACAGAATCCAGACAAATATTTATGAGAAAAGCTCTCTTGAGCCTTCAGCTCAGGTGAGCTAAAAAAAAAAACCAAACTATATATTCATTGATTCAAAAATTAAACCACATTCTGATTTCAAAACATCACCTCTGACTTATATATATATATATACGAGCTAGTATTTGAAATTATCTAAACAAGAATTGTCTGAAGAGAGTTTAAAACTTGTCGAGTGGGTTAAAATCTTTGATAACAGTCATGAATTAAAAATGCATGTATGTGTTGTGTGTGGCATGGTGACATCACATAAAACTTGCAATATGAAGGGTCAAGGTCGTAAGGTAAAAATGTTACTATCATATGACATGAAGGAACACACATTTCTGAAATATCCAACCCCCATCTCTAACCATTCTTATGTTATTGTCAAAGTTAAAGTTTTTATATTCTACATGTATGTCTGTCAAGTGAGTTAAAACAAAATGATTGTGACATCATAACATTGGATGCCTTTGATCAGGATTTGTCTCAAGAAATATACATGTCAAATGTGGAATTAAGCTCTTATCTGTAATAGTTCTAAACTTACATAATTTATGAATTATGACAATATGACAAGGTCAGATGTACCATGTTCTGAATTTAAAATCTTTTGATTGAAATAAATAAATATACTCACTGATACAGTCTGATAATTGGCTTGCAGTAGGGGTGATTTGACTATAATTATTTTCCAAATCTGTAATGAAATGGGCGTTGTATTCATTATCAAGCTTTCGTAATTGGTATATACATGTATGTCACACTAATACACTTTAGTACCTGTGTGCATGCAAATAAATCATCAGATTTTGTGTCACGTAAAACCATCTGAATTTTATAATCCATTCAGCTTAAATTTAGAGAAATTAATGATATACATCAACCTGTAAAACACACCCCACCCCCACCCACATAATGGTTCTTATAGTTGCATAATTACATGAATAAATATATATCATTATTTTTTTTATATTTGTTATTCGGTTTTTGTCACATACATACATGTACATATACTACCCTCTCACACTGATTCATTCATCCTTTAATAGTTATTAAATCTAGGAATCCAAAAAACAAACACATGTGGAAAGTAGCTAGTAAAAAAAAATCAGTCAAAAATAATCTGATATAATTTTAATATATGTTATTTTTTATGCATGCATGCTGTACATAGCTTGCAGGACAATAAACACTTTTCACCACTTTCATCTTGTTTTTGTGTGATTCTATTGTTTCTGAATTCAATGATTTGTGGATAAACATTGTGTTGTAGTACAGATTTTAAAAATCCCTACATTAACAACCCCCCCCCCCCCCCGATTGATTTAATTTTGTTTTTACTGTGGGGATTTATCATTTTAATCATTATTATTTTAAAAAGAATCATTTCATCAAATGAATTGTTTGCATTGACACATCATGAGAACTTGCATCAAAATTGTCTATCAATCAAAGACAGTTTTCAAAGAAAAATAACAGAGAAAATTCGAAATTTATACTTACCACTTCCAACGGGAACAAATATTTCCCTTGAAACATTGAAGTTTACTGCTCTGTCTGCTTTACACTTTCCTTTGTGTAGTAGATAACAACATTTGGTGGTGGTTGCCTCCAGTAAATCCCCAAAGAATCGCAATGACCTCGGCATACTAGTAAGCATCTGCACCGTGCACGATAGTTTAAACAGTTAAACTTTTACGTCGAATTCGAAGTACCCCGATCTGTACAGTAGGGGGTCAATCTCGGTTGAATATTACACGCAGTTCCAACTTTAAAATATCTTGAATATCCACTTATGTCTTTTGAACAATTATTAAGGGTTGACAAGTCCCTAAAAAAGGACCACTCCTAGAAAAACTTCACATTTCTATCACTTGTCAGCCATATCTGTTTACCCACGAAACTTTGATAAGGTCCGGGCTGAATATTTATTTTTCACCATCAAATTAAAAAAAAAAAATAATTCCACGTTTACACTTGATAAAAAAATCGAGATAAGTGAAAAATGTTCTAAATAAATACTGTTTTCTTCGAAAATTACAATTTATGCAAGTTTCGGATCATTTTACATTTTTTACTCCAAGGGAGGTAACTCAAATTACTGGCTTTTTGGCTACTTCTGTCAGTAAATGCTCAACAACAGCATTGTTTCCCAGCAATTTTATTGTTTCATCTTAATTATTAAGGAATTTCCTTCAAATATTGTTTATACTTTCTGGACAAATTTTATTGTATTGGGTATTATTTAACTTTACAAAATGATCATTTTCTATAAATTATATAGTGTCCTCGAATTTATGAAATAGGCCATGTTTTGGCATCTAACAATGTTTTTTGTGAAATTCACTTTACATACGATAAAATTAGCGTATGACCTTAACTTTTATTGGGTATGAATAAAATTTTGGGGAATTGCATATGCCAGCCGTATTATAGCTACTGCCTGATATCTCCGTGGACGGCCTCTTAAATGAATCATAACCTACCATACTTAACGGAATTATGATTACCACTTGGGACACTCCAATGACCATTACATGCTTCGCTCGGTCCAACGGTCACACCGTATACATATTACTAGTAATACTATACCAGGGATCCCTCCTGTATAATATTCTAGACAGTCCATGTGGTTTTAATCACATTCATTTACGTATTTGGATTTGTGTGCTATTTTTTACTTATAACAAACATTTAAATGACTCCGCATCAAAATAGTAAAGCTCAAAACCGGACACTGAGACATCGGACATTCCGGTCCGGTGTAAAAAAAATGATGCGTTGGACCTGAGGCACTGCACATCGGTCAGGTCCGACGGCCCGATGTCTTTCGCATAGACTGTTATCAGTATTCAAAACTTAATTGAGCTTTTATAAATTATTAATGAATAATATTTTACAAACTATATCAGTTCATTTCATAAACAGTTTTGAATTCTACGACAAATATTGAAAAATGATCGTTATCCGTGAGAGAAGCCATATTTGTAACGTTTTCTCCTGGCAACATGGCTATTGCTTCTGAATCATAATTTTAGATAGTACATGCCTTGAATTACAAATGTACCAACTTTGATGGTGTTTCCATTACTTGAAAAGTGATGGGCATGCATACATGGGTATAGCTGTGAATCTTTTCATTGCACGTGTAAAAGAAATACAAAGGCACAGTAGAGACACTTTAAATGCCAAATTATTTATTTTGATAAGTTCAAATGATTTATTTTTTGTGATATTCATACTCTAAAGGAGTAATAATGTTTTAATGCTGTAAACATGGTAATCTAAGTTGTAATTTAATTATGCCCCAAAAATTGGAATATTTTTGTGGCGTTTAATTTTGGTGCAATCTTTGCTAGAGTAGTTTGTATAGAGTACTTTGGTTACCAGTCACAGAATTGATAAAATGCTTACAACATATTGAAATTTTACTTATTTTGATTCTCAAGACTTTGGTCATCTCTTTGTGTTTCAGATCAAAATTACAAGGATTTATCCATAAAAGCATCAATGATGGAAACCCTTAAATCCATTCTCTTATAGTGTAGATACTAACGGACAAGGTATTCAGGTGTAAGTTCAGGTTAATTAAGATTATATAAATGTTTATACAGAATCTAGAGCAAATAGATTATGTAACTGAATTACTTTTGACTGCATGCTCAGTGAATTGTCAGTAATGTTGAATGTTTAGGTCACTTGAGTAAACTTTGGTGACCTATATTGCAGTTGGTTGTCGTGCGTCGTCTGCCATGCATTAACAATTGAACATTTTTAACTTCTTGATAACTACCAATCCAATTCTTTTCAAACTTGACATGTACCAATAAATGTGGATACCATGGATAGTGATCTTTGATCTTGAATTTTGAATCTTACATGTACATTTGTTTTACCATACAGTAACTAATTAAAGCTCATAAGATGGTGCTGTGTAAACCCTCCTTTGTTGGAACTCGTGGACGAGTCAACTCTGAGGTACTTGAGACCTTTGATTTTATGAAATGCTATGAAACTCGGTATATCAACAAATAGTAGTTAAGACAAGATATGGTTGTTTTCATTTGGGGACCGTACAAAAATCTTAATAACTTCCTCGTTTTTTTAACAAAATTATTTGAAATATTAAGTTTTAGGTATATATTATGAGGTTGTGCAATGTGGCATATATACAAACATTATGAAAAACATACATGCACATGTGTTGCAATTTGATTTCCTGAATTTTAGATGGTTTTGGGGTGTTTTTTTTGTTTTGTTTTTTCAACCAAATAAGACAAAATTTAGATTATGTCTTTAGTTATTGTAGTATTTACTTTCACATTATAGTTAACTTTGTAATGATATCTTAAATTGACATGATTGTTTATTTTACCCTAAAAAACTTTTCCAAAGCCAGTAAGTTAAAGGAGAGTCCCATAGACAGATGCTGAAAAGAGGACAGTTAAGTCAGAGTTGTGTCAATTCATCATATTCGGTGTAATGCTGGTTTCAACATTTTAATATTTACAACTGACCAGGTGTAAAGGTGCACATTTTCCATTTTTTGAATGGGAAAAGGAGTGGGTTCGATTCCCTCAGTCAGTATATACAATAAATTTTGAAATCATAGCATATACCGAAAATCTATTTTTGCATTAC
Organism: Ostrea edulis; assembly: GCF_947568905.1. Lineage (NCBI taxonomy): Eukaryota > Metazoa > Mollusca > Bivalvia > Ostreida > Ostreidae > Ostrea > Ostrea edulis. The sequence continues at coordinate 98,073,514 of NC_079166.1, read as the reverse complement.
ATGTAACTAAATTTTGGGTCCTTGAATGAAAGGGGAGGGAGTAAATTCTTAATTTTTTGTGAACAGTCAGGTCTTTCCACTTTTTGTTAGTTTTTGGTGACCTTTTACCTTAATCAATTATTGAATGTAAACAAACCTTATAAATAAAAGAAAAGAGAAAAATTTAGAGTTAATTTGGGTATGATTAGTCAATAAAGCTGTTGTATAGTTTCATTTGGCAATATGAATTAGGGTAAAATTACAAGTAAAGTATTAAAGGACGGATAATGCAAGCATTAGATATCATGGAATTCAAATAGTTTCTGTTATTTATTTCTGTATTGATAATTAAGGTAGTTATAATCTGCATTGATGAAGTGTCTTGTGTAGAATTCAAACTGGTGAATTTGAAATGTGGTAGAGTTTGGATTTCTTTGCATGCAGTTCTATTTTCATTTTCAAAAATGGTAACTTTATACAGAATGATGCAGATTTATTTGTTGGCTTTATTGAGTGTGTTTATGTATTGGGTGTCATTCATTGAGTTGACTAGGATTTTAAAAGAGGATGTGCAAAATTTGACAGGCAGTGTGTTCAGGATGACAATTGTGTACAGTTTGCATAGATTGAACATCAGTAATTGGTTTGTCTGTCTTTCATGTACTCTGTTTAGGCAGCTGTTTGAAATCCTGGGTAAGCTTGACTGTGATAGATGCATAGAGAAAAAGAAAGAACTCTATAGGAGAACATGGAAGGATATCAAAAACTTGTTTCTCAATTCTATACAAAAATATCAATTAAAGGACTAAACGTTTAGGTTAGTGATGTTGGTAACCTAGACAATATGAAGGGAGATGTATGCATTTATGTTAATTTATATATATACATAACTTTTGATGTACACCAATAATTTCTCCAATACACAAAACTTCTTATGTGTACATTATGAATAAAATCTACCCTAATATTTTTGGCCCACATAGTTTCCTGCAAGAAGATGAAGAAATATCAGACATTTGTCATTATAATGTGCATTGTGTAAAAGATCAAGATACATAACAAATGTTTGTGATGGTATTGTTACTAAAAATAAAACCATATATATATATGAATTGCAGATACATTAATATATGTCTAACTTAAAGAAATCTCAGAATGAAGTTTTATGAAAAT